>NC_056435.1:63728577-64028577 GCF_018296145.1 Oncorhynchus tshawytscha
TTTGATCTTATGTTTGTGTACGGCTGCTCGGCCATGGAAACCCATTTCATGAAGCTCCCGACAATAAGTTCTTGTGCTGACGTTGCTTCCAGAGGCATTTTGGAACTCGGTATTGTTTTGCAACTGAGGACAGACGAATTTGACACACTACGTGCTTCAGCACTCGACTGTCCCGTTCTGTGAGCTTGTGTGGCCTACCACTTCGCGGCCGAGCCGTTGTTGCTCCTAGACGTTTCCGCTTCACAATTAAAGCACTTCCAGTTGACCGGGGATGTTCTAGCAGGGCAGACATTTTACGAACTGACTTTGTTGGAAAGGTGGTGGTGCCACGTTGAAAGTCACTGAGCTCTTTAGTACAGGCCATTCATGGCTAAATTCTATACACCTGTCAGCAATGGATGTGGCTGAAACAGCTGAATTCACTAATTTGAAGGGGTGTCCACATACTTTTGGAAGTGTAGTGTATCTAAGCTAGAGTGAATAACGAAATCAATGGGGGCCCCCTCGAAGTCAGGGCCCCTGGGCACATGACCTGTGTGCCCGGTCGGTAATTTCAGCCATGATTACTACAAGTTAGCTGGCTAGACTAACTAGACTAATTTACCAATCTACATGGGCTAATTGACTGACTGTCAGTGAGTGAATTTAACAAGAGGAAAGCTCCTGATAGACAATCAAGTTTGGACATTGCACCTTGTGAATTCTACTACTATAACACTCAACAGTATTATTTTTTAAAATAAATTCATAATAATACATACTGTGGTCCTGACCGCCAGTGTACTCATACAGTTGAAGTCGGAAGTTTACATACACCTTAGCCATATACATTTAAACTCAGTTTTTCACAATTCCTGACATTTAATCACAGTAAAAATTCCCTGTCTTAGGTCAGTTAGGATCACCAATTTATTTTAAGAATGTGAAATGTCAGAATAGTAGTAGAGAGAATGATTTCTTTCAGATTTGATTTCTTTCATCACATTCCCAGTGGGTCAGAAGTTTGCATACACTCAATTGGTATTTGGTAGCATTGCCTTTAAATTGTTTAACTTGGGTCAAGTGTTTCGGGTAGCCTTCCACAAGCTTCCCACAATAAGTTGGGTGAATTTTGGTCCATTCCTCCTGACAGCTGGTGTAACTGAGTCAGGTTTGTAGGCCTCCTTGCTCGCACATGCTTTTTCAGTTCTGTCCACACATTTTCTATAGGATTACAGTCAGGGCTTTGTGATGGCCCCTCCAATACCTTGACTTTGTTGTCCTTAAGCCATTTTGCAACTTGGGAAGTATGCTTGGGGTCATTGTCCATTTGGAAGACCCATTTGTGACCAAGCTTTTACTTCCTGACTGATGTCTTGAGATGTTGCTTCAATATATTCACATAATTTTCCTGCTTCATGATGGCATCTATTTTGTGAAGTGCACCAGTCCCTCCTGCAGCAATGCACCCCCACAATATGATGCTGCCACTCCCGTGCTTCACGTTTGGGATGGTGTTCTTCGGCTTGCAAGCATCCCCCTTTTTCCTCCAAACATAACGATGGTCATTAAGGCCAAACAGTTCTATTTCTTTTGATTTTCCCATGATGCCAAGCAAAGAGGCACTGAGTTTGAAGGTAGTCCTTAAAATTGCTTCAACAGGTCCTCCTCCAATTGACTCAAATTAAGTCAATTAGCCTATCAGAAGCTTCTAAAGCCATTACATCATTTTATGGAATTTTACAAGCTGTGTAAAGGCACAGTCAACTTAGTGTATGTAAACTTCTGACCCACTGGAATTGTGATACAGTGAAATATTCTGTCTGTAAACAATTGTTGGAAAAATTACTTGTGTCATGCACAAAGTAGATGTCCTAACTGACTTGCCAAAACTATAGTTTGTTAACACAACATTTGTGGAGTGGTTGGAAAACGAGTTTTAATGACTCCAACTTAAGTGTATGTTAACTTCTGACTTCCACTGTATGTAGCAACGGCCCTGCCCATCTCCTCTCATGAAGTATTTCATGAAGATGTCTCTTGTCTAGATTCGTTCGTTGTTTTGAGGCAGAATAGTCACCTCCATTTATTTATCAATCCCATCTTTGACGCCCTCATCAGTCATACCTCGGCTAGACAATGTCTAAACAATGACGCATAGCTGTGTGCCCAATATTAATTGAATCACCTCTAACCAATAGCCACGTGTGATTTCCTTTTTTCCCTCTTATCCCTAATCCCTATAAATGGGTGCAGGAGAATGACTCGGGGCCGGTGTTATTTAGAGACCTTCAAAGTCTGAATCAAGGCTGGTTATCACGTGTTCCACTTGCCAGGAGGGCCAACTGACCTTAAAGCCTAGCGTTTCTGAATTGCTACATTCCCCATGTGATGTGCGTGTTTATCAATAAGTGACTCTGTTTAGTGCTACAGGCCGTCCGGGTGCAGTTAGCCACATCAGCCCATTAAAGACCATGCAGGAAGTCCTCCCTGAAGATGGGATACATTCACCCTCAGTGGCTTGTCTTCCCCCGAGCTAAGAGACTGAGCACGACTGATTATTGTTCCTTGCACTGTTCCACTATCTACATGTAGTGCCCCTGTGGGCTGTGGTATGTCAGCAAGACCACATTTGCATTTCGGTCTCCTAGATAAGAGTTTTGGTGTCTTATTTTGCGTCTGTTTGTGGAGTTTTCAAACGGTGTCTTTGTCTTTATAGGAGAAGCTGTTCACTTAGCAAGGGATTTTGGCTACTCGTGTGAGACAGAGTTCCCGGCAAAGGCCATCGCTGAATACCTTGGTCGACCACACGTGGAACGTAATGAGGTCAACTCCCGCAAGAACATGCTCCTTGCTGCTAAGTGAGTTTCTCTCTGTCATTCTGTCTCTCTCTATCTGTCTCTCTCCTCCAAATTAAGGGATATAATTTTCATAAAAGCCCTGCAGGGTTTTGAAGGTATGTGAAGTTTTGACTCGGTTTTCAAAGTTTTTCAAAAAACATTTCTGTAGTTTTCAATCTGCTCTTGACTTATAAAACATCTTGATAACTATGCTACTTTTGAGACCTCCCAATTTCATAGTGTCAACATGAAACCGTGTACTTCTCTGATTGGATCATTGTCAACTATATATAAATCCAGTAGTCCATGTCTGGGTCATGTACATTTCGCTATCAACATTTCTGTCATCTTTTTTTCACCAGGCAAATCTGTAAAGAGTTCACCGATCTGCTGACTCAGGACCGTTCGCCTCTGGGGAACACGCGGCCGGCGCCCATCCTGGATCAGGGCATCCAGGGCTGCCTGACCCACTTCAGCCTCATCACCCACGGCTTCGGCTCGCCAGCCATCTGCGCCGCCATGACCTCCCTCCAGAACTACCTGAATGAGGCCCTCAAACAGGTGGACAAAATGTACCTGAGCTCGGGCAGCGACACGCAGGGCTCCTCCGACAACGGTAGCAAAGCCTCTGACAAAATGGAGAAGCACAGGAAATGAGGAAATACTATTCTGTTGGACTGTACAGCCCCCCCCTTTCCCCTTTGGACTTCTATGACATCGATATGTAGAAGCGAAAATGATCTGTATGATTCCGATTCTAGATATTTTTGTGTATCCACCCAGTTGAATTGAACATTTTACCCCATTATGGCCAATGTTTACAAGTTTAGTTTCTCAAATAACACTGCTTTTGCCCGGCTACCACCTTTGGGCTGCTTTCAATGCGAGATCGACCTACCTTGGTGCCTACTGTAGTAGTGGGTGCTTAAATTGTGCACAGCCAAAGGGTCTGGACTTAGTTGACATGGGGTAAGGAACAGAAAGCAGACTTTGTTGTTTCCCTAGAGGACATCATTTCAAGATGGGTTGCTGTGGCTGTGAATTCTTTTCAGCTTTTTTCCCCTCTTCTGTCTGGAGGCAAAGCCACTGATTTCCTGTGTCTCTTCCGCGGTGCTCAGTTCCCATTGGACTTACCAAAGGACACTTTTTTTCTACGGAAGAGAAGAAAATCCACTTCATTCGTTTTTTATTCATTGCTTGAATTTTCAAAATGACTTCAATGGGTACAGTGTTATTGTGTTTTTTTCATGGGAGTTTTTTTAGTAGGTCTGGAAAAAAAGCCTGTTTGTGTGTTTGTCTGTTTTCCCCAGAAACCTTAAAGGCGATTTGCAATAGCAGCCATTCAGTGTTGGATCAGGGATGGTTACTCAGTGTTTGATACCAGATGGTTACTTGTGGGCTGTGACAAAAGGCTATGGGCTCTTTGCTACTTTGAACCCTGTCTTTAAGTACTCATATTGCCCATTGGTTCCTTTAGTATTTGTAAACTTTGCAATGTAAAAGGAATCAGTCCTGGACCAGATTAGATATCCCTCACCTTCAGTACAAAAACTATTCAATATTGATGTTAAATGTATCCAACCCTTATAAGACATTTTCATCTGAACTGTATCTCTTTCAGCCAGTACGCCAGAAAGAGTGTATGTGTTTCATTGTTTGTGTGTGTGTCTGTATGCAAAATGTTTATATTTCTTTCGAGAAGTGTTTTTTTTTTTTTTTTTTGTCCGTTACCTTTACCCTGAATGTAAATATTTTCTAATTGATGTTGTAATTTAATGGGATATGTAAATAATGGTATCATTCTGGTGTATGGCTTCACTTTTTACAATGTGTTAAACTTTTCTAAATGGGTTACTTTTTATAATGTAGAGGTTAGGCAGTGGGTATGATATGCTTTTTGAATATGTGTAAAACTGTTTTAAAGTCCTAGGAAAAGTAATAAAAAGACAACCCTGTTATAAGGACTTTGTTGATTTTCTCCTCTCTGGGCGAGAGCCTTGCATAGAGCCTTGTATAGAGCCTTGTATAGAGCCTTGTATAGAGCCTTGCATAGAGCCTTGTATAGAGCCTTGTATAGAGCCTTGCATAGAGCCTTGTATAGAGCCTTGTATAGAGCCTTGCATAGAGCCTTACATAGAGCCTTGCATAGAGCCTTGTATAGAGCCTTGTATAGAGCCTTGTATAGAGCCTTGCATAGAGCCTTGTATAGAGCCTTGTATAGAGCCTTGCATAGAGCCTTACATAGAGCCTTGCATAGAGCCTTGTATAGAGCCTTGCATAGAGCCTTGTATAGAGCCTTGTATAGAGCCTTGCATAGAGCCTTGTATAGAGCCTTGTATAGAGCCTTGTATAGAGCCTTGCATAGAGCCTTGCATAGAGCCTTGCATAGACATTAATGAGCTGTCAGAGGACTTCTGTCCCTCTCCATTTCTCTCTTTCTCGCAACCACACACACACACTCATGCACACACACATACACACACAAAGTACAACAGCCCGATTTTCAGCTTTGTGTTTCATAAATTATGGACAAGTCATGTGTGTGAAGATTTTCCTATTAATAAACAGTAAGAGTCCCACAAATAATGGGAACATTGGGCATCATTATATGTAGTAATTTAGCTACACAAATAAGGAATGTGGATTGGTGCATGAAAATGGTAGAAAAAGGACTCATTTGAGGGTCATGCACTCAGGTCCGAGCCAAACATTGCTAGTTTATGTTTTCACTTAGTTAACCATTTGGTGCACAGCACACATACCTGTTTGTCCCCCTAAAACTGTGGTTCATTTTGTGAACTTTATTTTTTAGGAGGTTCCCCCTTTTCACATCCATATGCCCATCTGGGGAACAGGTGTTTTCATGTGTTACCTAATTTAAGCGGATCTCTACTTTATCATGTGACACACTGACAAATGTGTGAGTTGGATGTTTCACAATAGTGGGAAGACCATTTTGATCTGTGAGGAAAAAAACCATTGAACAAAGGTGCTGTGGTGCTCAATGTGTTGACTCTTGAGCAAGGCAGCTTAATAATCTTCCACTGATTCATGTAGCAAGTCTATTTACATGGATCACATCAACTCTCACAACACAAATCCCTGCCCCCATGTGAAACAAATGTATCATACGATTATCCATGTTAGACATTTGACTCAAGATTACAGCGGGATTTCAGAGTAGCTTTCACTTAAGTGACACATACGGTATGGTATGTAGGAAGCCTACAACATACCTCTTATCTGGGCTATCCAACGCCTCAGTGAAATGTGTTACTACTGACATCCCTATTTTACTACCCTGTGCCCTGCGGTGTTGTTCACTAAGAAACCATTGGTTGTATCCGAATACCTATACTAGCGTACTAAATAGTATGCGAAAATATGTTTTATAGTATGTGAAATGTCTAAACTAGTACTCAAAATGTGCCATCTAATGTGCAACTGCGTTGAACCCCATTCGTTCATTTTGGTACAGCGCGTCAATTTATCTGATTATCAGCTGTTATCAAACACGCGAATCGGAAAAGACAAGCGAATTCTACCACAGTAGATCAAACACTGAAATGAGTATGCAGTTTAAGTATGTAGTACGCTAGTATGGGTATTTGGACACAGACCCGCCTAGTTGGACAAATAGTTTGCTGTTTGACTCATGTCATGTCTAGCAGCCCAACAAGTAGGAGCGTCTCCCTTAGAACCTGTTTGACCAGACCTGTCACCCCGCTGTAGCTGAACTCTGCTAGCGGTTGTCCGTAACTGCCTTCAGTTACATTTATTTATTTCTCCAGAGGGGTTGAAAGCTGAGACAAGGAACTGCTTCAATTGTCTTTGATTACTGGTCTAGCACGGTTACGGCAACACTTCCTTCCTCTTCGACCAGAGGAGCTTTTATTTATTTTCTCTCCACTATCAAACTCTTGTTAATGTTTGTCTACTCTCAGGTGTTGCTTTTTTGCTGTCAGCTTAAGCCACAAACTAGTTATTAGTTATTATTAGTTATTAGTTATTAGTTATTATTAGTTATTAGTTATTATTAGTTATTAGTTATTATTAGTTATTAGTTATTATTAGTAACCGTTTAAGGTTCTCACCATCGCTGTTTGGCCTTTGGAAAGCCTCCATGTCTTAGTTTTGTGAGTTTACTGTCATACACTCAGAATGTAATGTCAGAGATAGCTTGGCCATCTATGTAGCTAGGCTTTAGCTTGACACGTTTCACTCCTTTACATGACAACATGTACAATATTCAATAAAAGCTGAATGATCCTGTATTTGTGCCTGTTGATGAACTTGTAAAGTGTTTTCCTCCTTCCACTTCCCCACATTCATCACAACTAGATACTCATTTGCATTGGCAATATTCCACTCATAACATGGTAGTAAGGGTCATGGAAAACCCCTTTCCTCCTTCCCCTTTTTCATAGACATGTTATTTGTTTTGATGGTGTTTTGTTGACAGCAAAGGAAGCATGACAGTTCAGCAGTATAAAACTATGTTTTTTAGTTGTATCACTATATGGCCAAACTGCTGCACCCACTCACACATTTTCAATCAACACAGGGTGGTTTATATGTGAAGCAAGTTTGGACCTGTTACTCGTACCTGTAACTGATTCTAATTTGCGTCTGTTCTCCGAAACATAATTGATGAGCTAATATATAATAATTGTTTGATCTCATTTCGACGCCCGGAGCTAGTTATCAACTCTCAATTCATCGGGCCATAAACGTATTTTATGTCAGCCGTGACTCGATGACCTTTCTATTTAGGTCACGAGAAGTAACATGACACTGTTGTTTCAAGATAGATGAGGACAGATCATGAAACATTCACTGGCTTCAAAGATGACAAGAATCCTCAATTGTTACCCAAGTTGTGTGTCACATTTTTTGGGCAAATGAACTATCCTGTCTTGATTTTAACAAATGGGTTCAGTTGACAGCCCCTCAGTGGGAATGTGTTCATGTATGATTGACTGCATTCCAAAATGTCAATGTCAGTTTCATAGAAGAAATGTCAACGTCAATTAGAAGTTCATCACTTCTTTTATCCACTCAATTCTTAACCGTTTCCTAACAGACGCAACATAACCGCCTTTTAATTCTGCTGCTCTACATTAAGAGTCATTTGCAGTCGCTCTAATCGGTACTGAACCTCTCGACCACTGAATAGCACAAGGTTGAAAACATGGGGGTCAGTGGGGGGGGGTCAGTTAAATAACAAGGACATCGAACTACAGCGGGGATGATAAACAACTAAATGTGGAGAGAAAATGTGGAAGAAATTCATCTAAATTACAGATGAGAATGGGTTTAGCTAGGGTGGGGTGGAGGGGCTCATAGACCCAGGGAAGTGGGGAAGGGGGAGGGAGGAGGTTGCACTCACTGCCTAAGTGACTCCTCTGCTTTTTGTTATTTTATTTTGGACTCATTCTGTGGGAACATGGTGGCCTGTCCCTCTTCCTCCTCGGGAGACCTAGAGGAGACCCAACACCCCTCCCTTCCCTGCTCCTCACAAATTCTACCAATTAGGCTGCAGTCCAGGCTGCAATGTCGCCGGGGCCACAGCGACCCTTCTATCCCTTTACTACCCTCATAGACAACAGATGTCTAGATTTCTCAGAGAACTAGCTTTGCTAGCTACCTCCGCTAGGAACCAAAGTAAGGATGTTTCCCTCTTCCTGGAACTGCTAAAAAACTGGGACTCTGCCGCATGTGAAAGAGGTCACTTTTATCGAGGACAAGATTCCCCCCGTTCGCCAGGGCCTCCTCTTCCTCCCTCTTTCTATTTAGCACAACAACAGAAAAACAGATAAATTACAAGATGGCCGACACAGCATCTCTAGCCAAATTAAAAGCGTCTGTCGTCTCCCGAACAAACACACAGGCAGCCCTGTCCACCTATCTAGCACTGAGCAGCAACAGTAATTGGAACAAGCTGTTTGGTCAACAAACTACATGTGCACAGATGTGGTACTGTACAGCCCAAATGGCTTGACAAACACAGCCTTCATAACAATGGAGTTGAAATGTCTGTTCGCATAAGTATTATCCTTTGACATTTGTCCAGTATTGTCTTCAATTTCTATGGATTATGGTCCTTTTGGATTATGAAAAGATGATTGATTTGTCTTCCACTTCTCTCCTCTAGGTCTCCCTCTCTCTCTATTTGTCTCCTCCTCATTGCTGACCACATGGCTGATTCCCAAGCCTACGGTGTTAATGATTGTTAACAGACTCCTAATGCTGCTGTAATGTGCTAGCCGTTAGCACTGAGTGGGAGGACTCTGTGGGGGAGAGGGACAGGAGTCACCCAGGAGCCACCTGTTAGCTAGCCCAGCCCAATGCATCATGGGAAGGCTTGGTGATGCCAACTGGCAATCAGTGTGTGACACCCACATACTATAAATGTAAGAATTTAGGCTGATAGAATTACAAACACATATTTTCAAAAAGCAAAGGTTTTATGGAATACAACTCAAATGTAGCCAAACGAAGCACCTTATGAAATTCTGTTGTACATTCTGCTATTGCAAAAGTGGAAAATTACAGAAAAGAAAAGAAAATGAAGGGAAATTACTGAGGTGCATGACACAGCTCATTTCTATGCATCAGAAAAGTCACTTGAGACAAAACCTGATCTATGTGATGGCCTATTGACACACACAGAACATAAAGCATATAGTGTTGATATTTCCAAAGGAATAAAATAATTTTAAAACCCAACAGTGGATTGGTAGCAGTGAATCATGAAGCAGGAATTCTGGTTGTGACTTTGTAGCAATGTTATAGATGAGATTTCTCAGATTTGTCTCTTTACAAAGTACAGTTGAATTTGGAAGTTAACATACACCTTAGCCAAATACATTTAAAATCAGTTTTTCACAATTCCTGACATTTAATCACAGTAAAAACTCCATGTCTTAGGTCAGTTAGGATCACCACTTTATTTTAAGATTGTGACATTTCAGAATAACAGTAGAGAGAATGACTTATTTCAGATATTTCTTTCATCACATTCCCAGTGGGTCAGAAGTTTGCATACACTCAATTAGTATTTGGTAGCATTGCCTTTAAATTGTTTAACTTCCTGACTGATGTCTTGAGATGTTGCTTCAACATATCCACATAATTTTACTGCCTCATGATGCCATCTATTTTGTCAAGTTCACCAGTCCCTCCTGCAGCAAAGCACCCCCACAACATGATGCTGCCACCCCCGTGCTTCACAGTTGGGATGGTGTTCTTCGGCTTGCAAGCCTCCCCCTTTTTCCTCCAAACATAACGATGGTCATTATGGCCAAACAGTTATATTTTTGTTTCATCAGACCAGAGGACATTTATCCAAAAAGTATGATCTTTGTCCACATGTGCAGTTGCAAACCGTAGTCTGACTTTTTTATGGCGGTTTTGGAGCAGTGGCCTCTTCCTTGCTGAGAGTCCTTTCAGGTTATGTTGATATAGGACTTGTTTTACTGTGGATATAAATAATTTTGTACATGTTTCCTCCAGCATCTTCACAAGGTCCTTTGCTGTTGTTCTGGGTTTAATTAGCACTTTTCGCACTAAAGTACGTTCATCTCTAGGAGACAGAATGCGTCTCCTTCCTGAGCGGTATGATGGCTGCGTGGTCCAATGGTGTTTATACTTGCATAATATTGTTTGTACAGATGAACATGGTATCTTCAGACGTTTGGAAATTGCTCCCAAGGATGAACCAGCCTTGTGGAGGTCTACAATTGTTTTTCGGAGGTCTTGGCTGATTTCTTTTGATTTTCACATGACGTCAAGCAAAGAGGCACTGAGTTTGAAGTTAGGCCTTGAAATACATCCACAGGTACTCCTCCAATTGACTTAAATGATGTCAATTAGCCTATCAGAATTCTGGAATTTTCCAAGCTGTTTAAAGGCACAGTCAACTTAGTGTATGTAAACTTCTGACCCACTGGAATTGTGATACAGTGAATTATAAGTGAAATAATCTGTCTGTAAACAATTGTTGGAAAAATTACTTGTGTCATGCACAAAGTAGATGTCCTAACTGACTTGCCAAAACTATAGTTTGTTAACACGAAGTTTGGAGAGTGGTTGAAAAACTAGTTTTAATGACTCCAACCTAAGTGTATGTAAACTTCCGACTTCAACTGTATATTGTCATTCAACCCCTTAGTATATTGTAATTCAACTTCTTTACAGACCACTGAACCATCTAATAAGTCCAGGCAATGTCTTGCTCAACAAAGATTTCAGGAAGAGTAAAGATAACCAAGAGCACGTTGCGGCGAAAGATACTGTATGCTGTAGCAGAATTCAAATGACCCATGAAACAAAGTAGATACAGCCTTCAATTGAACCTCTCTGGTCTGTTTACAATCAATCATGCCTTCAAATGAACCTTGAGACAGTTAACCTCCTTGGTTTCAAAGTAAGGTAATGTTTGTGACTGTAGAGTGAACACTTGAGATGAACAATTTTCAGGGATGAACTGGGACCAGAAATTGGCCCAGGCAATTCTAACACACTCGCCCATTTGGTGCTATTAAACTCGCCAATTGTTTTTCCCTCGAGGCACCCATTATCAGCCAAATTGGGATTATTCTTCCCAAAATCCCCAATTTAGACCAGCCACCTGGGCTAAAGATGGATCAGCCCATCTTGTATTTGCCAGAACTGCCCTATAACCAGTCTGTCTCTAAGGATAGTTAAACTAGTTCAAGTAATAAATGTTACATCCAAGGATATATTGAACGTCATGACTATTGTGCATGGTCTGTGAAGGAGTCATGTCCTGTCTCAAACTAATGTGCATGGTCTGCGAAGGAGTCACGTCCTGTCTCAAACTAATGTGCATGGTCTATGAAGGAGTCACGTCCTGTCTCAAACTAATGTGCATGGTTTGTGAAGGAGTCACGTCCTGTCTCAAACTAATGTGCATGGTCTGTGAAGGAGTCACGTCCTGTCTCAAACTAATGTGCATGGTCTATGAAGGAGTCACGTCCTGTCTCAAACTAATGTGCATGGTCTGTGAAGGAGTCACGTCCTGTCTCAAACTAATGTGCATGGTCTATGAAGGAGTCATGTCCTCTCAAACTAATGTGCATAGTCTGTGAAGGAGTCACATCCTGTCTCAAACTAATGTGCATGGTCTGTGAAGGAGTCATGTCCTGTCTCAAACAAATGTGCATGGTCTATGAAGGAGTCATGTCCTCTCAAACTAATGTGCATGGTCTGTGAAGGAGTCACGTCCTGTCTCAAATTAATGTGAATGGTCTGTGAAGGCATCAATTCTAGGGCTGTGGCTCCAAACATAGTCTGAGACAGTTGTGGGATGCGATAGATCCCAAATGAATGCAACAGATCAGAACGTTTAGCTTAAAATGTTGATCAACTATTAGGCTATTTATACACATTATAAGCGCAGCAGTGTGCACATGACAGTAGGCTATAAGCCCCAATGTTCCATTAGTGGGAAAACACCATTATCAAAAGTGACCGCAAATGGCAGTTAGACTCTATACCACTTGTAATGCGGATGAATGTGCTTAATTTTAAGAAGTTATTTGGCCACTTTAGTTGTGATACAAACCTTAGGCCAATGGGCTATGCTACATGTGGTGTGCGACTATGATTCTAAAAAGTTGCAAAAAGGCATTGTTTCTTAAAGCTGGGCATTATTTACAAGTGATAATATATAATTCACAAGTTATAGGCTAATATTTTCACCCATCAGACTGTTCTTGATTTTATCTTGTCTTTACATATACTAAATAATATACGGGTGAAATTTGTTTTGATTTAGAATGGACAATTTTCATATACCTCTCGAAACAGGGGCAGGGGGAAAATACATGTCATTTATGCACTTAAATAGCGAATGGAGGTCACTTTTCCTGTGGTTAATTTTCATGCCAGCCAGGTTGGCTATACTCCTGTTGTAAATATGATGAATGTGCTTGATATTAGGAAAGTTGAGAAATGAATATAGTAGGCCTAGCCTATAGAAAGCTGATGGGATCCTCCTCTTTTTAGAAGAGGCCATCACTCTGTTTTCTTGCGCAATTGCATAGCCTATAGAAATGTAACACGAACACATGGGCTCTCATTAAGTGTTTAAATAGATTTTCCATTAAATTAGCATCGATGTCAGAGTGATTAGAGTGACAATAGTGCTGAGTACCAAGCAGTTAGCAAGTTGGTAGACTTCTAATGACCAGCAGCAGCATAAGAGCTTGGAGAAGCCTATTTACTGTGACTAAACTGTCAACTGGAATTTGACTGCTTTCATGACTTGTGTCAGCTGGTGTGGTGGTAATGGGGTCACCACAACAGCCCTAGTCATGTTCTGTCTTGAACTAATGGTCTGATGCATGGTCTGTGAAGGCATCACCATTATACAGTGCATTCGGGAAAGTATTCAGTCCCTTTGACTTTTTCCACATTTTGTTATCTCACTCCCGAGCTTCCTCTCAAAAAGCTTTCTCTCACTCCCGAGCTTTCTCTCACTCCCGAGCTTCCCCTCAGTCCCGAGCTGCCTCAGTTTCGAGCTGTCCTTCAGTCCCGATCTGCTCCTCAGGCCAGTGGGGTTCTGGGTGAGCCATATTCTTTGAGTTTGTCGTGGGTGATTCTGTTACGGTTTTCTAGGTGTGAAGGAGAGTCGGACCAAACTGCAGCCTGTAGATTTCGATCCATATTTAATAACGAACGTAAAACACGAATCAAATAACAAACACTACAAAAACAATAAACGTAACGAAAACCGAAACACCCTATACTTGTGAAAACTAACACATAGACAGGAACAAGGACACTAAGGACAATCACCCACAACAAACTCAAAGAATATGGCTGCCTAAATATGGTTCCCAATCAGAGACAACGATAAACACCTGCCTCTGATTGAGAACCACTCCAGACAGCCATAGACTTTGCTAGATAACCCCACTAGCTACAATCCCAATACATACACACCAAAACCCCAAGACAAAACACACCACAATACAAAAACCCCATGCCACACCCTGGCCTGACCCAATACATGAAGAAAAACACAAAATACTTAGACCAGGGCGTGACAGTTTTACATTTTTTTTTTTGCAAATTTATGAAAAATAAATACTTATTTATATAAGTATTCAGACTCTTTGATGTAAGACTCGAAATAGAGCTCAGGTGCATCCTGTTTTCATTGATCATCCTTGAGATGTTTCTACAACTTGACTGGAGTCCACCTGTGGTAAATTCAATTGATTTGACATGATTTGGAAAGGCTCACCTGTCGATTTAAGGTCCCACAGTCGATAGTGCATGTCAGAGCACAAACTAAGTCATGAGGTCGAAGGAATTGTCCATAGAGCTCCGACACAGGATTGTGCCGAGGCACAGATCTGGGAAAGGGTACCAAAATATTTCTGCAGCATTGAAGGTCCCCAAGAACACAGTGGCCACCATCATTCTTAAATGGAAGAAGTTTGGAACCACCAAGACTCCTGGTTGTCACTCTGACAGATCTCCAGACTTCCTCTGTGGAGAGGGGGAAACCTTACAGAAGGACAACCATCTCTGCAGCACTCCACCAATCAGGCCTTTATAGTAGAGTAAGCCACTCCTCAGTAAAAGGCACATGACAGCCCGCTTGGAGTTTGCAAAAAAGCACCTAAAGGACTCTCAAACCATGAGAAACAACATTTTCTGGTCTGATGAAACCAAGATTGAATTCTTTGGCCTGAATGCCAAGTGTCACATCTGGAGGAAACCTGGAACCATCCCTACGGTGAAGCATGGTGGTGGCAGCATAATGCTGTGCGGATGTTTTTCAGCGGCAGGGACTGGGAGACTAGTCAGGATCGAGGGAAAGATGAACGGAGCAAAGTACAGAGAGATCCTTGATAAAAATCTGCTCCAGAGTGCTCAGGACCTCAGAGTGGACAAAGGTTCACCTTCCAACAAGACAACGACCCTAAGAACACAGCCAAGACAATGCAGAAGTTGCTTCGGGACAAGTCTCTGAATGTCCTTGATTGGCCCAATGAGAGCACGGACTTGAGCCTGATCACACATCTTTGGAGAGACAAGAAAAAAGCTGTGCAGTGACGCACCCCATCCAACCTGACAGAGCTTGAGAAGATCTGCAGAGAAGAATGGGAGGAACTCCCCAAATACAGGTGTGCCAACCTTGTAGTATCATACCTAAGAAGACTTGAGGCTGTAATCACTGCCATAGGTGCTTCAACAAGTACTGAGTAAAGGGTCTGAATACTTACATATGTAAATGTGATATTTCATTTTTTTTTCTTTAGTAAATTAGCTAACATTTTTAAAAACTTTTTTTGCATTGTCCTTATGAGGTATTCTGTGTAGAGTGATGAAGGGGAAAAAACTATTTAATCCATTTTAGAACAAGGCTGTAAAGTAAGAAGATGTGGAAAAAGTCAAGAAGTCTGAATACTTTTCCAAATGCATAGTATGTAATAAGTTACATGTAATCTGTTATGTTACCAGCAAAACTATTGTAATCAGACAATAGAACCTTTTAAAAACTACATGATTACTTAAATTCAGACTTCAGTTTGCAAAAAAATACATTATGACACCGTTCTGTCATTTTCCCAATGACATTAAATTCATAATTGAAAAAAGGTGCAAATTCAAGTTTGTTCCACCTGAGTGAGTCTGAACACAAGTCATATGATGACACACAAAATGCTTTTGATGGATCCTTTTTGTCTTTTTCTAATGGCTCTTAGGAGGAAAGTAATCCAAAAGTAATCAGATTACGTAATCCAAAAAATTACATGACTGATTCCAATTTTGGAATCAGTTAAGTAGCAACTGTAATGGATTACATTTAGAAAGTAACCTACCCGACCCTTGGCTTCATGTCCTGTCTATGTTATACGCTGTCATACCTGTAGATGTTCGCATCATACACACTTTTCACAGGATAGTATCTTAACTGTCATCTTTAAGTTTTGCCTTTAAAGGGATAACCCATACTAAATATTGTTTTCTCCCAGTGAAACCTTGGCCTTGATGACATGTAGACGGTGTACTAGTTGACCCTTGTAAGGAAGTCAAGTTCATCAGTACTGTTGTTTAATAAAATACATTTGTTATCATCGTAATTTGAATTTACTTCAACAGGATAATTGTAGCGACTCTTTCTGAACAGTAATACCATACAGTTCATGTAACTACTACAACCAGCAATAATTCAAAAACAAATCTGGATGAGATATTCTGTGCTATTCTGTGATACGTCTTGACTTGACCACTTTCATGTTTGTTTTCAGTGTTTGTGTTGTTTGATTGGTCGTTGTTGCTGTGGCACAGTTGAATGTGTGGAAAATGCCTGTCCTGTAAGGGGAGGGAGGGATAGAATACAAGGGGGGGATGCCCATAGGCACGCACCAGCCTTTATGGTTCAGCTAAAGGGAACACTCGTTGCTCCCTCCGACAGTCCCTAACCAGCTGTACTATTAAGATAGAAGAGCAGAGGAGAACAAGGGAGAACCCCTAAAAAACAATATGTGAGTACACCGTCAATTTAACCAAGAAAGCAGTTCTGGTTACATTGAAAAGTTGAGGGAAGTCAATCGTTACAGTGAGATAGAAACAGACATTTACATCAACATTTTTATCAAAGATTAATACAATATTAAATACAAAAATTCCCTCGATAAACTATTAATAAGTCAGAAGCTTACAATATATTTTTTGTAAAAAATTAGATATGTATCTGATAAAGAGGCAATAGTGAACATGTGAGGCCAAAGCTGTGTTGAATGGGCTTTCTTACAATAAATGCTTCCAGTATGGAGTGAATCACTGGAAACCACATTCATTTCCTGCATGTGTTTATTCAGCAGAGATGCGATACAAGCTGTCCCGACTTGTTTGCAATGTGCAGGATGGAGGGGGAAAAGATTAGCTGACAGAGAGGACCGTATTATCCAGGGTAGGGCCATGGCTGTGCTTTAAATGTACCGTGTGACAATAGTTTAGGGACTAGACAAGATAGACAACACCAAAAGAGAAAAATTTAGGACATCTTCTAGAGCGATGAGAGGGATGTTTAAAAAAAAAAAAATCTTATTTGATTGACATTGGATATCTCCAAAGAAATGCCTGATTTGAGCATCAAAATGATTTAGTCTCAAGTAAACAATTGATGTATGATAGACTCTTGGGAAGCAACCTGGTAGAGTAGTGCTGGATGCAGTATGTACAGGGGGGTCCGGAATTATTGCATCCCTTGATTAAAAAAAAGACAGTATAAAATAAAATACAAATACTGAGCTCAGCATCTTTATAATTTCATTTATACAGTCTTTTTTTTGTTGTTCATCTTTATCAAGGAATCCAATAATTCCGGACCCCACTGTACATTGATTAAGAAATGGGTTATTCATCATTCTATAACCGGTGACAATACTGTTTCGTAACAGTTTCCATACTCACCACCACACCCACTTATTCATGTGTTGGAGAAAGACTAGTGCTTACAGTATACTCTGGCATCCGGCCAGGGTACAGATGTCTGCCAAAAGAGGGAAGGTGGTGACGAAAAGTGTCAATGCCGCCCTGTCAAATTAGCTTCCCCCATCTTGAAACAACAGGGAAGGGAGGAAGAAAAGTCTTGCTGATCTCTCTACCTAAATCAGGATGTTCTCTACCCATCATTCCATTAAGTCAAGAGACTTGAGAGGTGTAAAGAGCTCTGATATGGTATGATATAGCGTATTGCTGTCCATTCTAGTTCACACACACAACATGCTCAGCCCTTAAAGCTCAGTAAAAGCTAAGTGAAATGTTTATGTTACTTTGAGGTAAAAACATCATGTTACTTTGAGGTAAAAACATCATGTAACTTTGAGGTAAAACATCATGTAACTTTGCGGTAAAACTTGACTTAACTTGCATTTTCTGAAATAATACAGGATAGCGCAAAGCGTTTGGTGAACATTTTTCCACTTTTGGTGGTACAACTGTTTACTTTGAAACTCTGGCTCTCGATGGCTTAGGAATATTATCACGTTAGATTTGCTTTAGAGTCGCTTCACTGGCAAGTTAACCAACTTCAAAGGGATATATGGTTGTAATGTGCACGGCATTAAATTGGCTTACTTTGCTGCAACAAATTGTGGTAGACCAGCTTTCATGGATTAAAGTGGTAGGCTTCCAATGCCTTTGAATATTAAACCTTGTGTGAGAGAGAAAGTGAAACAGAGGGAGGGAGGGAGAGGAGACTTCACATCAATGGCTAGATATGAACAGCAGGGTACACATAGATGGCCTAAAATGTCAAACCACAGAACAAATGCAGAAATCTCTCTCTCTCTTATCTGCGGGCTGTGCGTGTGTGCGGGTGTGTGTGTGTGTGTGTGTGTGTGTGTGTGTGTGTGGTGTGTGTGTGTGTGTGTGTGTGTGTGTGTGTGTGTGTGTGTGTGTGTGTGTGTGTGTGTGTGTGTGTGTGTGTGTGTGTGTGTGTGTGTGTGTGTGTGAGAGAGAGAGAGCACTCCGCCCATGCACCTGTCTGTCCTGGGTAAAGAGAGACTAAATGAGCGTGACTACCACAGACAACGGTTCTGCTGACGTCCCCACTTCTGGAGAAATGGGTATGTCAGAGAGAAAAAACGACCAAAATACAGTAGAGCATGAGAGAAAAAGAGAGGGAGGGCACTGAGAGAAAGAGAGAGAGACTGACAGGAAGAAGAGGACATGGAGAGAGAAGGGGAGAGAAGTCAAGTGGAGGGGGGAGAGAGGTTGAGAGAGAGAAGCATAGTAGAGAGATAATAGGAGAGAGAGAGAGGGAGGATAAAGAGCGAGATAGCTGTAGATGGATCCCAGCTGACAGAGACAGTGAGGCTGATAAACGTCTTATCTCAGCATGTTTTCACAATGAGAGATGCTGCACACAGTATTGTCTGATTACGCTGTGGACTAACTGCAGCTTTCTTACAGTACAATTATCAGCATCAAAATAAAGATTCAGCATCAAAGCACTCCACTCTATATTTGCCATATAAAAAAGAATATCTCAAAGGTGTATTCAGAGAAAACAAACGGATTAAAGGTTTTATGTCTGCATTATCTGATAGTAGTTTCTTACCACCCAATCCTGACAATAGGAGTCATGTGCATTTTAACTGAACACAATGACATTGCAAGGAAAATGACATGTGTATTTTTTGTATAATGTGATTGCTAGCTGTACTTTGTTTTGATTATGAATTATGCATTTCATGTGTTAAATTATTATTAAAAAAAATTAAAAAATGCGCACACCTGCTTAAAGAAATAGTGTCTTGACAGGAATCTTAAGCAACTGAAAATCGTAGCATATTGTACTAATTGGAATTCGTAAGATATCATACGAAATGCATATATATATATATATATTTACATATCATACAACATGGATGACGTACTGTAGTACTCAATTGTGCACAATTTTCGGGAGACCCGTTTTGGCTCTTGAGCACCACTTTCAAAACTACTGGCTGATATTATACAAAACCTTTGGGCACCAATTGTTGTGTGTTGCTGAAAAATACATTTTTATAAAAAAATAAAAAAAGATATATGTATATATATAATAATAAATCAATCATTCGACTACTGGCTCATAACATTGATAAACAGCGTGCCCAGAGCACATTTCAGAGTATCCTGTTAAAACACATTCTCACAAGACATCAGTGCAGCTATTCAACGTTGTGTGTATGTTCATGCATGTGTGTTAGTGCCTGTTTTGTTTTGCATCCCTGTGCTTGTCTGTATTTGTGTTGATATCTGCAGTGGTATCAGTTGGCTGGGGTATTGTCACAGCAGGTGTGAGGGTTGGGTGTGTATCGGACGGTCGTCACCATAGAGACGTGTCGAGGGGTAAATGTTATTGTGTTAAGTTATTATAACATGAATAATACAGATTGAGAAGGATTCCACGTCACGTTATCACTTTGGGTTTTACTGCAAGACTTTTTGTCTGGGCATGAGGGAGCTTGTACTAAATTACATTGTGGAAATCTAGCAACCTCCTCATTGTGTATCATAACACAAATGAGTCTTGTGGTGTATTGCAACGCCCTATATATTGCTTGGTTGTTTAGCAACCAAACCGACACATGAGCAGCTATGGGGCAAAACAGACTTGGTTGGCTTAGACTGTTAACAATATGTAAACTATATTTAGTCTCCAATGTTTATTGAAAACATAAATAAAGTTGCACATTGAGCTATTGTCTCTCAAATACATTGTTACAGTTGTTGGTTAGCTAGCTACAGTAGCTAGCACATTTTAGCCAAATTAGCATAGATGTGACATCAGTCAAATCATCTCAAAACAAGACATGGTATCAAAAACAAGATAAACAAGCTGAAACAAGCCACTTACGATTTACCACATGGCAGTTTCTTGTCATTGTAAATAACTATCTGGACATCCAGAACCATAACAACACAGGCCCTTCTGCCCCTTTGAAGCACCCACATCATTTTCGTGATGTTGTCAGCAGTTTTATTGACATGCCACACGCACGCACACACAAGCACACACACGCACGCACGCACGCACACACACGCACACACACGCACACGCAAGTACCAACATGCACAAACATTTATTTAGCAATTCCTCTGTTATTTGAATGTAAAATACTGTATATGTGACTAAATGGGGTTCAAAACCTGGCCTCCGGTACACCACAAAACTGCCCACTGATCTAAAGCCTATACATATGCATACATATGAGCTGAGCTAAAATATAAACCTATACATATAACTGCTGTACTATACATATTGTTACTGTGCTATACATAACATTATTGTACTGTACATATAGCTACTGTACTATACATACAGCTACTGAACTGTACATATAGCTAATGTACATTACATACAGCCACTGTACTGTACATATAGCTACTGTACTATACATATAGCTCCTGTACTATACTTATAACTACAATACTATAAATATGACTACTTTACTATGCATTTAACTACAGTACTATACATATAGCTACTGTACTGTACATATAACTACTGTACTATACATACAGCTACTGTACTATACATACAGGTACTGTACTATACATACAGGTACTGTACTATACATATAGCTACTGTACTATACATACAGCTACTGTACTATACATATAGCTACTGTACTAAAACAAACCTACAGCACACATAAACATATTCAGCACACCCCTTGACTTTTTCCACATTTTGTTGTGTCACAAAGATTTTGTGTCACTGGCCTACACACCACATAATGTCAAAGTGGAATTCTGTTTTTAGACATTTTTACAAATCAATTAAAAATTTAAATCTGAAATGTCTTGTCAATTAGTATTCAACCCCTTTGTTATGACAAGTCTAAATAAGTTCAGTTGTAAATAGTTGCTTAACAAGTCACATAATAAGTTGCATGGACTCACTCTGCGTGCAGTAATAGTGATTAACATGATTTTTTAATGACTTCCTCATCTCTGTACCCCACACATACAATTGTCTGAAAGGTCCCTTAGTCGAGCTGTACATTTCAAACACAGATTCATCCACAAAGACCAGGGAGGTTTTCCAAAGCCTTACAAAGAAAGGCACCTAAAAAAAGCAGATGTTGAATATCCCTTTCAGCATGGTGAAGTTATTAATGACACTTTGGATGGTGTATCAATACACCCAGATACTGGCATCCTTCCTAACTCAGTTGCCAGTTACAGAGTTTAATGGCTGTGATAGGAGAAAACTGATTGATCAACAACATTGTAGTTACTACGCAACACTAACCTAAATGACAGAGTGAAATGTACAGAATATTCCAAAACATGCATCCTGTTTGCAAAAAGGCAGTAAAGTAAAACTATAAAAAATGTGAAAAAATGAATACAAAGCATTATGTTTGGGGAAAATCCAACACAATACATCACACTCTTTATATTTTCAAACATGGTGGAGGCTGCATGATATTATGGGTATGCTTGTCATCGGCAAGGACTAGGGAGTTTTTTAGGATGAAAAGAAACGGCATGGCGCTAAGTACAGGCAAAATCCTAGAGTAAAACCTTGCTCAGTCTGCTTTCCAACAGACACTGGGAGACAAATGTACCTTTCAGCAGGACAATAACCTTAAACACAAGGACCAAATATTCACTGGAGTTGCTTACCAAGACAACACAGAATGTTCCTGAGTGGCCTAGTTACAGTTTTGACTTTAATCGGCTTAAATGTCTTTGGCAAGACTTGAAAATGGCTGTCTAGCAATGATCAACAACCAACTTGGGAGCTTGAACAATTTTTTAAAGAATAATGTGCAAGCATTGTACAATCCATGAGTGCAAAGCTCTTAGAGACTTACCCAGAAAGACTCACAGCTGTAATCACTGCCAAAAGTGATTCTAACATGTATTGATTCAGGGGTGTGAATAATTATGTAAAGGAGATATTTCTGTATTTAATACATTTGCCAACATTTCTAAAAAACACATTTAAACTTTGTCATTATGGGGTATTGTGTGTAGATGGGTGAGAGAGGAAAAAATATGTTTAATCCATTTTGAATACAGGCTGTAAAACAACAAAATGTGGAATAATTAATGTGGTGTGAATACACACTTTATGTATACAGTACATACAAGTACGTTTACAGCTGCACCTCCCCCCCATAGCAGGCCAGTCAACAGCAATCCCTTGAGAAGGGGAAATGCGCAGCCTGTGAACAATCGTCTTGTTCAGACACGTTCAAACGTTTTTAACCACACTGAGCAAGTCTACTAAACCTTTGGAGAAGGTAGACACTAGAGCAACATGGGATGATACCAAATTGTAAAGTGACATTTGGAAGCGTTGCACATCCTGACCATCCTGGTCCTTATTTACACACTTTCAGAGGTGAAATCCATGTCTGAAATACTTAGTTGACTTAGTTGTCGAATTAGCTCCCCTAGAAAGGCTGACCTCACAAAATAGTTAACATTTAATTGGCTCACTAGGAATCAGACCTGGGTTCAAATACTATTCGAAGAACTTTAAATTGTGTTGAGAGTTTGCTTTAGCCTGTCTGGAGTGCTGGGTGGACAGGGTTTGAACTGGGATTGTTCTAATAGTTACTGTAATACTGTAATACTGTAACAGCCAAACTCAATCAAGCCCAGTTAGAGCATTTGACATGATTTATTATTATTATTATTTTATTTATTTATCTGTTCGGAATGTTGACCTCACAAAACCAGGATGCCACATCTGCTGATCACAGGTCATTTGTGCTCTGAGCTACAGCCTAGCGTTTCCCTCTACAACCCCTCCTCTTCACTTCTAAAGGGTATATACAGTAAACACGTCAACGCAAAGAGAAGAAACACAAATCAATAACTGACTAATGCACTGGAAACACGGCATACATCCTAAATGGCACCCTATTCCCTATTTAGTGCACTACTTTTGACCAGGGCCCATGGGGAATAGGGTGCCATTTGGGACACCGTGTCTTTAGGATCTAGCCGACAAACTGAACGGACATACAAGGCATACTTGATTATTAAGTGCTCATGTTATCTGACTTCCAAGCCTTGGTAAGTTTTCTCGGAAGTAAGACAGTCGACAGCTGTCACAGAAGCAGGAGGTGGTCGTGTTTGTTTTTAAAGTTGAAATGCTGTATTTAGTGTCTGTGCCACGGTGGATAACCTAACAGGGGTGTTCCTCTTCCTGTCATATGCAGCAGCTGCCTTGTGAGGTTATACCAACATGGTCTCATTAGATTATGGCCGGGATACAATCTGATTGGAGGTTAGAAACATTGCAGCTTTAATAAGCCGTTTAAATTGAGCCGATGTATGCAGCGTTTACATATGCATCTGCAATGTGGAAAACCCCCGATCGGATTGAACCTCAGCCTCAAGTCAATATAGGAACATACTTATACTTTAAATACAATGTTCCTACATTGACTCTAGGCTACATTATACAGGGCTGTTTTATCCTCCACCGTATGACCTTTGTGATGCTACTAGTAAGTATTATTTTATGCTATCATTTGTAGCCCAAACAGATGTAGTATTTGCATAAAACATGATCATTTCAAACCTTCTCTCTATTATGCGTGGGAAAACTTTGGAAAAGATTTTCCCAATTTAAATCCCTTGGAGCTGGTTTGTTGTGTATTTTTGTGTTTCTATTGTGTTATTTTTTTTGTCTCACAAAACTTAGGATGAGTGGAGGTGATGATGAGGTTAAGGGTTTAGGGGGATGAGTGGAGGTGATGATGAGGTAAAGGGTTTAGGGGATGAGTGGAGGTGATGATGAGGTAAAGGGTTTAGGGGGATGAGTGGAGGTGATGATGAGGTTAAGGGTTTAGGGGGACATGATGAGTGGATGTGATGAAGAGGTTAAGGGTTTAGGGGGACAGGGTGAGTGGAGGTGATGATGAGGTAAAGGGTTTAGGGGAACATGATAAGTGGAGGTGATGATGAGGTTAAGGGTTTAGGGGGACATGATGAGTGGAGGTGATGATGAGGTAAAGGGTTTAGGGGACAGGATGAGTGGAGGTGATGATGAGATAAAGGGTTTAGGGGGACAGGATGAGTGGAGGTGATGATGAGGTTTAGGGGGACAGGATGAGTGGAGGTGATGATGAGGTAAAGGGTTTAGGGGGATGAGTGGAGGTGATGATGAGGTTAAGGGCTTACGGGGACATGATGAGTGGAGGTGATGATGAGGTTAAGGGTTTAGGGGGATGAGTGCAGGTGATGATGAGGTTAAGGGTTAGGGGGACATGATGAGTGGAGGTGATGATGAGGTTAAGGGTTTAGGGGGATGAGTGGAGGTGATAATGAGGTAAAGGGTTTAGGGGACATGATGAGATGGAGGTGATGATGAGGTAAAGGGTTTAGGGGACATGATGAGTGGAGGTGATGATGAGGTAAAGGGTTTAGGGGGAATGATGAGTGGAGGTGATGATGAGGTAAAGGGTTTAGGGGGACATGATGAGTGGAGGTGATGATGAGGTAAAGGGTTTAGGGGGACATGATGAGTGGAGGTGATGATGAGGTTAAGGGTTTAGGGGGACATGATGAGTGGAGGTGCTGATGAGGTTAAGGGTTTAGGGGGGGATGATGATGAGTGGAGGTGATGATGAGGTAAAGGGTTTGAGTGGAGGTGATGATGAGGTAAAGGGTTTAGGGGGACATGATGAGTGGAGGTGATGATGAGGTTAAGGGTTTAGGGGGACAGGATGAATGGAGGTGATGATGAGGTGAGGGGTTTAGGGGGATGATTGGAGGTTATGATGAGGTAAAGGGTTTAGGGGAACATGATAAGTGGAGGTGCTGATGAGGTTAAGGGTTTAGGGGGACATGATGAGTGGAGGTGATGATGAGGTAAAGGGTTTAGGGGGACAGGATGAGTGGAGGTGATGATGAGGTACAGGGTTTAGAGGGACAGGATGAGTGGAGTTGATGATGAGGTAAAGGGTTTAGGGGGACAGGATGAGTGGAGGTGATGATGAGGTACAGGGTTTAGAGGGACAGGATGAGTGGAGGTGATGATGAGGTGAGGGGTTTAGGGGGACAGGATGAGTGGAGGTGATGATGAGGTACAGGGTTTAGAGGGACAGGATGAGTGGAGGTGATGATGAGGTAAAGGGTTTAGGGGGACAGGATGAGTGGAGGTGATATTGAGATAAAGGGTTTAGGGGGATGATTTGAGGTGATGATGAGGTAAAGGGTTTAGGGGACAGGATGAGTGGAGGTGATGATGAGATAAAGGGTTTAGGGGACAGGATGAGTGGAGGTGATGATGAGGTTAAGGGTTTAGGGGGACAGGATGAGTGGAGGTGATGATGAGGTAAAGGGTTTAGGGGGACAGGATGAGTGGAGGTGATGATGAGGTTTAGGGGGAGAGGATGAGTGGAGGTGATGATGGGGTAAAGGGTTTAGGGGGAATGATGAGTGGAGGTGATGATGAGATAAAGGGTTTAGGGGGACAGGATGAGTGGAGGTGATGATGAGGTTTAGGGGGACAGGATGAGTGGAGGTGATGATGAGGTTAAGGGTTTAGGGGGATGAGTGGAGGTGATGATGAGGTTAAGGGTTTAGGGGACATGATGAGTGGAGGTGATGATGAGGTTAAGGGTTTAGGGGGATGAGTGGAGGTGATAATGAGGTTAAGGGTTTAGGGGGACATGATGAGTGGAGGTGATGATGAGGTTAAGGGTTTAGGGGGACAGGATGAATGGAGGTGATGATGAGGTGAGGGTTTAGGGGGATGATTGGAGGTTATGATGAGGTAAAGGGTTTAGGGGGACAGGATAAGTGGAGGTGATGATGAGGTAAATGGTTTAGGGGGACATGATGAGTGGAGGTGATGATGAGGTAAAGGGTTTAGGGGGGACATGATGAGTGGAGGTGATGATGAGGTACAGGGTTTAGAGGGACAGGATGAGTGGAGGTGATGATGAGGTGAGGGGTTTAGGGGGACAGGATGAGTGGACGTGATGATGAGGTACAGGGTTTAGAGGGACAGGATGAGTGGAGGTGATGATGAGGTAAAGGATTTAGGGGGACAGGATGAGTGGAGGTGATATTGAGATAACAGGTTTAGGGGGATGATTGGAGGTGATGATGAGGTAAAGGGTTTAGGGGGACAGGATGAGTGGAGGTGATGATGAGATAAAGGGTTTAGGGGACAGGATGAGTGGAGGTGATGATAGGATAAAGGGTTTAGGGGATGAGTGGTGGAGATGATGAGATAAAGGGTTTTAGGGGACAGGATGAGTGGAGGTGATGATGAGATAAAGGGTTTAGGGGACAGGATGAGTGGAGGTGATGATGAGGTAAAGGGTTTAGGGGGACATGATGAGTGGAGGTGATGATGAGGTAAAGGGTTTAGGGGGACATGATGAGTGGAGGTGATGATGAGGTAAAGGGTTTAGGGGGACATGATGAGTGGAGGTGATGATTGGGTTAAGGGTTTAAGGTGATGAGTGGAGGTGATGATGAGGTTAAGGGTTTAGGGGATGAGGGGAGGGGAGGTCTTGATGAGGTTAAGGGTTTAGGGGACAGGATGAGTGGAGGGGATATCCCTTTGCCTCGTCTACTGTCTCACATTGTATGTCGGAAATGCAGCAGTGTGGTGTGTGTGTGTGTGTCTGTCGAGCTGCATGTACAAGAGTAAACGTCCTCCGGGCAATAGGAGTCATCCTGGGAATATTTATTTTAGCTGGTAACTCAAAGAGGCAGCCAAACCCTAATCTGGCCCGTAGCTATTTTCTCTGAAATCCAAGGAAAAAGATAGAGAAAGAGAGAGTGGTGGGTGCCAGGGATGGAAGGGCGATAAATGGAAGTGGACAGCACTGGCATGGTGTGTGTGTGTGTGTGTGTGTGTGTGTGTGTGTGTGTGTGTGTGTGTGTGTGTGTGTGTGTGTGTGTGTGTGTGTGTGTGTGTGTGTGCAGATTGAGCAAGGGGTTGACTGGGGGCTGGGAGCTGAGGCGTGGTAGAGATGGGGCTCTCAGGCAGGGAAAGGGGGCGGATGTGGTCTTAGGGGGCGGATGTGGTCCGGGGTGGGGGGTTGTGGTGGGGGGTGAGGAAGGGGTTCTACTAGTAAAGAGGGCGCTGGGTGTTCCCGGAGGCTGAGTGTGGCTCGCCGTGTGCCTGATTCGATGTGAATGGCAGCGTGCCATGTGGCCCCATCCTGGCCAAATCCCTTTTGACACTCTTCGCCTTCTCTTAGAAGTCTTTGCGGCAGGGAATAGAGACACACAACAGAGCAGGCACTGACACTCTCACTCAAACACTCTGTAGAAAACACACGTACACACACACACTGGCAGATACACAGGCCAGCAATTCATTGGTGTACATCCATGACATGCCACATGCTTCCCCTTTCACACACCTCCACACGGACACGAACTACAGTATCTGTGGTGACTTGGACCTGAAGCGGCCGTCTACATCACTTGTGACAGCTCCTTGTAAATAAACTGCTTTGGCTTTTAATCTGGACTGGTGTATAATCCATTTACGGTGGTCACTGGACACACTAAACAAGGCTGCAATCAGCTTGAATTATTTTGATTGGGGAGCACTGACATACACTTCATTGTTTTTAGATCCCAACGATGAACGTGTTTCCTTTGCTAGATTTACCACTACATTTATTCTCTACTTTATTCCATTCTGTCTTCCTAGATCTGTAGTCATTTCAGGGTTACACTTGCCCCCTCAACTCCGTTTTATGACCGTGTAAATGTGTTTGATTCTCATCACTATATTCACTTTGACACTCGTTACTTTACAGAGGGGACATGTTTTCAGTTGAGCACAGTTGAGTTCCCCTCTGTATTTGAGGGCATATTCTTTAGCTGGATACTGGTCCTATGACATGGGGCACAGAGCAGGATACTGGTCCTATGACATGGGGCACAGAGCAGGATACTGGTCCTATGACATGGGGCACAGAGCAGGATACTGGTCCTATGACATGGGGCACAGCTGGATACTGGTCCTATGACATGGGGGACAGAGCTGGATACTGGTCCTATGACATGGAACACAGAGCTGGATACTGGTCCTATGACATGGGGCACAGAGCAGGATACTGGTCCTATGACATGGGGGACAGAGCTGGATACTGGTCCTATGACATGGAACACAGAGCTGGATACTGGTCCTATGACATGGGGCACAGAGCAGGATACTGGTCCTATGACATGGGGCACAGAGCAGGATACTGGTCCTATGACATGGGGCACAGAGCAGGATACTGGTCCTATGACATGGGGCACAGCTGGATACTGGTCCTATGACATGGGGGACAGAGCTGGATACTGGTCCTATGACATGGAACACAGAGCTGGATACTGGTCCTATGACATGGGACACAGAGCTGGATACTCGTCCTATGACATGGGGCACAGAGCAGGATACTGGTCCTATGACATGGGACACAGAGCTGGATACTGGTCTTATGACATGGGGCACAGCTGGATACTGGTCCTATGACATGGGGGACAGAGCAGGATACTGGTCCTATGACATGGGGGACAGAGCTGGATACCGGTCCTATGACATGGGGGACAGAGTCCTGCTGTTTTATGACCAAGGCTACAAGTCCTCATGTCATCCTTGTGCCTGTTGTATGTGTGTGTGCGTGTGTGCATGCGTGCGTGCGTGCGAGCGTGTGTGTGTGCGCGCATGTGTGTGTGTGTGTGTGCGCGTGTGTGTGTGTGTGTGTGCGTGTGCGTGTGTGTGCGTGTGTGTGTGTGTGTGCGTGTGTGTGTGTGTGTGTGCGTGTGTGTGTGTGCGTGCGTGTGTGCGTGTGTGTGTGCGCGCATGTGTGTGTGTGTGTGTGTTTCATTAACTTGTATGTTTCACTTTAACATCCCTGATCCTAAACTAAGAAGGCCTGAGGGGGAGGTACACACACACACACACTCACACACACACACACACACACACACACACACACACACACACACACACACACACACACACACACACACACACACACACACACACACACACACACACACACACACACACACACACACACAGTTCCATCAACTACATCTTATTCAGGGGGGTTGTAGAGTCACTTCCTCACCTCCTTCTTGAGTGACAGACCCTCATCCCTTGTCTGGGTGTTGTTGGAATCCCTGTAATGCCGCGTAAAGCCTGTTGTGTGCCTGTGTTTCTTCTGGTTCCTGTTGTGTGGCTGTGTTTGTCCTGTTTCCTGTTGTGTGCCTGTGTTTGTTCTGGTTCCTGTTGTGTGTCTGTGTTTGTCCTGTTTCATGTTGTGTGCCTGTGTTTGTTCTGGTTCCTGTTTGTGGCTGTGTTTGTCCTCGTCCCTGTTGTGTGGCTGTGTTTGTCCTCGTCCCTGTTTGTGGCTGTGTTTGTCCTCGTCCCTGTTTGTGGCTGTGTTTGTCCTCGTCCCTGTTGTGTGGCTGTGTTTGTCCTCGTCCCTGTTGTGTGGCTGTGTTTGTCCTCGTCCCTGTTGTGTTTTTCATTGTCCCTGTTGTGTGGCTGCGTTTGTCCTCGTCCCTGTTTGTGGCTGTGTTTTTCATTGTCCCTGTTGTGTGGCTGCGTTTGTCCTCGTCCCTGTTTGTGGCTGTGTTTTTCATTGTCCCTGTTGTGTGGCTGCGTTTGTCTTGGCCTCAGGCCCAATGTGTCCAAGACAAGCATTTTGTTTGACATCGGCCATCTTGGTGCAGGTTGATGTTTATTGTCATGAGTCTTGTCCTGGAGGCAGAACTGTGCAATGTCCGCTAGGTGGGCAAGCTGAAAAGTCATAATTGGCTATATGGGAGAGTGGGGTATGTTGAGCCAAAGCAGTAAGTTGAGCCACCCTTGTTTCTAGGAAACCATACACAAAACATATAATTTGACCAAATATTTAGGAAGAGATCATAATTTAATGGAGTCTGTGAAGGAAGAAACCACATGGAAAAAGTGGTAAGCAAGTTAGGTCCAAAAAAGAAGAAGATTTTTACCAATTCAAATAAATGTATTGTGTTAAGAGGTTTCATGATGCTTGTATCTTTAACCAAAGTAGATCATTTTAAGATTGTTTTATATATCAGTTGGGGTCTCTATTTCTTTTCTATTTTTAATTTTTATTTTCACCTTTATTTAACCAAGTTCTCATTTACAACTGCGACCTGGCCAAGATAAAGCAAAGCAGTGCGACAAAAACAACAACACAGAGTTACACATGGAATAAACAAATGTACAGTCAATAACACAATAGAAACATCTGTATACAGTGTGTGCAAATGAAGTAAGGAGGTAAGGCAATAAATAGGCCAATAGTGGCAAAGTAATTATATTTTAGCAATTTACACTGGAGTGATGTATGTGCAGATGAGGATGTGCAAGTAGAAATGCTGGTGTGCAAAAGAGCAGAAAAACAAAAACAATATGGGGATGAGGTAGGTAGCTGGTTGGATGGGCTATTTACAGATAGGCTGTGTACAGGTGCAATGATCGGTAAGCTGCTCTGACAGCTGATGCTTAAAGTTAGTGAGGGAGATATAAGTCTCCAAATTCAGTGATTTTTGCAATTCGTTCCATTCATTGGCAGCAGAGAACTGGAAGGAAAGGCGGCCAAAGGAGGTGTTTGCTTTGGGGATGACCAGTGAAATATACCTGCTGGAGCGCGTGCTACGGGTGGGTGTTGCTATGGTGACCAGTGAGCTGAGATAAGGCGGAGCTTTACCTCCTTTATAAGCTTCAATATGAGGTCCTAAACCTAGCATGAAAGTACATCCTTGTAGCTGTGTGGGCTTATATAGTCAAAATGTTTGCCTCGGTGTATGTTGAGCCAATGGCCTTGGGGTAAGTTGTGCCAAGAGCATTTATTTTTGGACAAGCTATATATTCGAAACTGTAATGTTCACATGAATTCAGATTATACACAACATCCTGAAATAATGTATATCGGATTTTGAACTAAACCCCCTGGTATATTTAACAATAATTGTTTTATTGCAGTGGAAATACAATTTCCAAGAGAGTTGTGTTGGAACTCAGGTCAAATAATGTAGTTGTCAGTGAGTGTCTCCCAGACCAACACGGTGGGATTTCACAAGCCTGCCCTTCCCCTAAACCCAAAGTAACTGTTCAGAACACAACACAGAACCTAACACAACACATAGATGGCTTCAACTAAAGGACCCAAGTTCCTAAACATACGGCGTAGTGAAATATCTTTGGAGGTACATTTTTTAAATTATTATTATTATTTCAACTTGTTATCCCCCCCAATTGGTATTTACGGTCTTGTCCCATCGCTGCAACTCCCGTATGGACTAGGGAGAGGTGAAGGTTGAGATCCATGTGTCCTCTGAAACACGACCCTGCCAAGCGCCACTGCTCTTGACACACTGCTCGCTTAACCCGGAAGCCAGCTGCACCAATGTGTGGGAGGAAACACCGTCCAACTGGTGACTGCATCAGCTTGCATGCGCCCGGCCCACCACAGGAGTCGCTAGAGCACGATGGGACAAGGACATCCCGGCCGGCCAAACCCTCCCCTAACCCGGAAGACAGTCGGCCAATTAGGCAACACCTTATGGGTTTCCCGTCGCAGCCGGATGCGACACACCTCGGGATCAAACCCTGATCTGTAGTGACGCCTCTAGCACTGAGATGCAGTGACTTAGACCACTGAACCAGGGTCAGTAGTGACGCCTCTAGCATTGCGATGCAGTGACTTAGACCGCTGAACCAGGGTCAGTAGTGACGCCACTAGCATTGCGATGCAGTGACTGAGACCGCTGCGCCACTCAGGAGGCCCTTGTTTGAACATTGTTACATTTAAAAAGCTGTACGATTGCAACCTCAGTGAGCTACCGTTATGGGAATTTAGAAAAACAGTCGTGAGAGAGACGAAATACCCATTGCAGGAGATTGGCATACGACTTTGTGCTACATGTCCAGCTTCTATCCCTTGGGCGAACGTTGATGTCATTGTCGAACTCTGTCCTCACTCCCCGCCACCCCCTCCTCCCCTCCATCACACACCCCTTCCTGCCTCCCCACTTCCTCTCTCAGCACTCACGCCTCTGGCGCTGCAGACAAGCCTTTGTGAGGATTAATTAACCAATTAGGAGAGGTGCCCCTGGGACACGCTGCAGGGGCGCCCCTCTCATCATCACCCCGACACTGAGGGGCTCCCCTCTCGTCATCACCCCGACACTGAGGGGCTCCCATCTCCTCATCACCCAGACACTGAGGGGCTCCCATCTCGTCATCACCCCGACACTGAAGGGCTCCCCTCTCGTCATCACCCCGACACTGAGGGGCTCCCATCTCCTCATCACCCAGACACTGAGGGGCTCCCCTCTCGTCATCACCCCGACACTGAGGGGCTCCCCTCTCGTCATCACCCCGACACTGAGGGACTCCCCTCTCGTCATCACCCGACACTGAGGGGCTCCCATCTCCTCATCACCCAGACACTGAGGGGCTCCCCTCTCGTCATCACCCCGACACTGAGGGGCTCCCTCTCGTCATCACCACGAAACTCAGGGGTGCCACTCTCGTCACCACCCCGACACTGAGGGGCTCCCCTCTCGTCATCACCCAGACACTGAGGGTCTCCACTCTCGTCATCACCCCGACACTGAGGGGCTCCCCTCTCGTCATCACCATGAAACTCAGGGGCTCCCCTCTCATCATCACCCAGACACTGAGGGTCTCCCCTCTCGTCATCACCCCGACACTGAGGGGCTCCCCTCTCGTCATCACCACGAAACTCAGGGGCGCCACTCTCGTCCTCACCCCGACACTCAGGGGCGCCACTCTTGTCATCACCCAGACACTGAGGGTCTCCCCTCTCGTCATCACCCCGACACTGAGGGGCGCCCCTCTCGTCATCACCCAGACACTGAGGGTCTCCCCTCTCGTCATCACCCCGACACTGAGGGGCTCCCCTCTCGTCATCACCATGAAACTCAGGGGCTCCCCTCTCGTCATCACCCAGACACTGAGGGTCTCCCCTCTCGTCATCACCCCAACACTGAGGGGCTCCCCTCTCGTCATCACCACGAAACTCAGGGGCGCCACTCTCGTCATCACCCCGACACTCAGGGGCGCCACTCTTGTCATCACCCCGACACTGAGGGGCTCCCCTCTCGTCATCACCCCGACACTGAGGGGCTCCCCTCTCGTCATCACCCCGACACTGAGGGGCGCCCCTCTTGCCATCACCCCGACACTGAGGGGCGCCCCTTAATTAGGTCATGCTGGGGTCCCCAGGAGAGAGAGGGAGAGAGAAAAAAAAGAGAGAGAGCGAGAGGAGAGTAAGGGAGTGTGTTTTCGTGTGTGGTAGAAAGAGAAAGAGAAAGAGAGAGAGAGGAAGAGAGAAAGAGAAAGTGGAAGAACTTGTGCATCCCCCTGAGTGAGCAACCTTTCTAATTGAATTATCATTCGTCCTGATGTGCATCGCTGTCTCTGAGTCTTGCAGCCCCCTCTTAGCAGACCCCCTCCCTTCTTCTCTATTTCCTTTAATCACTGCTTATAGTTTATACTGCAGTGGCTCTGATTGACTGTCTGTCTACATGCCTATAGGCAGCATCTGTCCTTGGGAGGAGACCTCGCTTTCTTTTGGAGGAGATACTTTAGGGTAAGGGTGAGTGTGTGTGTGTGGCGGGGTGTTTGGGCGTGTGTGTGTGTTCAGGGGAAAGAGACAGAAAAAAATAAGAAACAACCGAAATACAGTAGAGCATGTGACAAAAGAGAAAGACTGACAGGAAGAAGAGGAGATGGAGAGAGAGAGGGAGATAAGTGGAGCGGGGAGAGAGGTAGAGAGAGAGAAGCATAGTAGAGAGATAAGGAGAGAGAGAGAGAGCAAGAAAGAGAGAGAGAGAAATATAGACAGAGAGAGGCGAGGCAATTGAAAGAATTCCATGTTTATGATATTATTCATTTGTTTTTGCCCCAGTTTATAATCACATTGGTCCATAATGATATCCCTGTACATTACAGTGGACGTGCCCTACATACGCCACTGAACTTACTGAATCAACCCATCAGCCAGCCAATCAGCCAGCCAGTCAGCCAGCTAGTCAGCCAGTCAGCAAACCAGCCAGCCAGCCAGCCAGTCAGTCACTTGAGATTGACGGGTGTTGCGATTCTGGCCTACTGTGGCATGTATGCTCAGTGTCAGTTTTGACTGTCCGTAGACAGCAGGGGAGAGAGGGAGAGAAAGACAGGGACAAGATGAGTCCACACACACACACTGTCACCTCTGATCGCATGGACAACTTGTGACATCACTGATCTGCATGGCCGTGCATTATGAGCAGGCAGGCTGAGATGTATACCCACTCTAAATGATGGGGCCTGACCTCTGGGGGCCGAACCCACTTAGCCCCTGAGTGTGCGAGAGTGGGCCCCCGCTGTGCGGTTAGCGATAAGCCTGATTCCAGGAGAACTGGTTGTCACTCGGGGAATGGTGTTGTGTTTTATGCATATGTAGATCTGGTCATCACTCGTATTGGCGGTGTGTGGTTATTGTAGTGCTCTTTAGTTTAAGTTTAATTTCACTAGTGTTGTACACTATATTATAGTAAAGTATATATTTACAGTATATTATACAGTTAGCAAGATTTTAGCATTAGCTCAATGCTAAATTGTTTTATACAATTGTGACATTTACTCCTGAGGTGCTGACTTGTTGCACCCTCGACAACTACTGTGATTATTATTATTTGACCATGCTGGTCATCTGTGAACATTTGAACATCTTGGCCATGTTCTGTTATCATCTCCACCCAGCACAGCCAGAAGAGGACTGGCCACCCCACATAGCCTGGTTCCTCTCTAGGTTTCTTCCTAGGTTTTGGCCTTTCTAGGGAGTTTTTCCTAGCCACCGTGCTTCTACACCTGCATTGTTTGCTGTTTGTGGTTTTAGGCTGTGTTTCTGTACAGCACTTTGAGATATCAGCTGATGTACGAAGGGCTATATAAATACATTTGATTTGATTTGATTTGTATACGATATTATACATTTAAAAATATATATATACAATATTATACATTTGAATGTTAGTACTGACAAAAGCTTGCCAAATACACAGAAATTGTTACAAAAAAAACTATTTCTAAAACTGAATGAACGCGCTAACTTAACTGATGTCTAGTTAGGTTTTCATGCCCGTAACTCAAGTGAACATTAAAGTGACGCTCCTCTTAACATGAGAGAAAAACTAAGTTCAGTAAAACAGTTGAAATGTTTGAGACAGCAAATCTGAGACAGCAGATCTGAGACAGCAGATCTGAGACAGCAAATCTGAGACAGCAGATCTGAGACAGCAGATCTGAGACAGCAGATCTGAGACAGCAGATCTGAGACGGCAGATCTGAGACAGCAGATCTGAGACAGCAAATCTGAGACAGCAGATCTGAGACAGCAGATCTGAGACAGCAGATCTGAGACAGCAGATCTGAGACAGCAGATCTGAGACAGCAGATCTGAGACAGCAATAGTTGTCTGGGAAAAGAATGGGTACAGACTAACTGGTATTAGTGAAACTACTGGTGGCCTAGCCTTCTACTTCACTCAGAGGGAAATTGTTTAGAAGAACAATGTCGTCTGCTTCATATAACCTTCACAATGTTATTATATGTCATAAAATAGCCCTTTTTAAGATGAACACACTATCTTTAAACATATATCTCAAAGGATTAGTCTGACCATGGGGGCCTGAACACAACATCCATCCCCCAGATCAGGAATATGAATAAACCCATCTATCTGTTCCTCCTCCCTCTCTGCTCCTCCTTCCTCTCTGCTCCTCCTCCCTCTCTGCTCCTCCTCCCTGTCTGCTCCTCCTCCCTCTCTGCGCGACCTCCCTCTCTGCGCCTCCTTCCTCTCTGCTCCTCCTCCCTCTTTGCTCCTCCTTCCTCTCAGCTCCTCCTCCCTCTCTGCTCCTCCTTCCTTTCTGCTCCTCTCTACTCTTCCCTCCTCTCTGCTCCTCGCTCCTCTCTGCTCCTTGCTCTTCTCTGCTCCTTGCTCCTCTCTACTCCTCCCCCTCTCTGCTCCTCCTCCCTCTCTGTTCCTCCTTCCTCTCTGCTCCGCGCTACTCTCTGCTCCTCCTTCATCTCTGCTCCTCCTCCCTCTCTGCTCCTCCTTCCTCTCTGCTCTGCTCTACTCTCTGCTCCTCCTTCATCTCTGCTCCTCCTTCATCTCTACTCCTCCTTCATCTCTACTCCTCTCTGCTCCTCCTTCCGCTCTACTCCTCCTTCATCTCTACTCCTCTCTGCTCCTCCTTCCTCTCTGCTCCTCCTTCATCTTTACTCCTCTCTACTCTTCCCTCCTCTCTGCTCCTCTCTGCTCCTTGCTCCTCTCTATTCCTCCTCCCTCTCTGCTCCTCCTTCCTCTCTGCTCCTCCTCCCTCTCTGCTCCTCCTTCCTCTCTACTCCTCCCCCTCTCTACTCCTCCTCCCTCTCTGCTCCTCCTCCCTCTCTGCTCCTCACTCATCTCTACTCCTCCTCCCTCTCTGCTCCTCCTTCCTCTCTGCTCCTCTCTACTCTGTGCTCCTCCTTCATCTCTACTCCTCCCCTCTCTACTCCTCCCCTCTCTACTCCTCCTCCCTCTCTGCTCCTCCTCCCTCTCTGCTCCTCACTCATCTCTGCTCCTCCTCCCTCTCTGCTCCTCCTTCCTCTCTACTCCTCCCCCTCTCTACTCCTCCTCCCTCTCTGCTCCTCCTCCCTCTCTGCTCCTCACTCATCTCTGCTCCTCCTCCCTCTCTACTCCTCCTCCCACTCTGCTCCTCCTCCCTCTCTGCTCCTCCTCCCTCTCTGCTCCTCCTCCATCTCTGCTCCTCCTCCATCTCTGCTCCTCCTCCCTCTCTGCTCCTCCTCCCTCTCTGCTCCTCACTCATCTCTGCTCCTCCTCCCTCTCTGCTCCTCACTCATCTCTACTCCTCCTCCCTCTCTGCTCCTCCTCCCTCTCTGCTCCTCACTCATCTCTGCTCCTCCTTCCTCTCTGCTCCTCCTTCCTCTCTACTCCTTCTCCATCTATACTCTTCCCTCTCTCTCCTCCTTGCTCCTCTCTGCTCCTCCTTCCTCTCTGCTCCTCTCTGCTCCTCCTTCCTCTCTATTCCTCCTTCCTCTCTGCTCCTCTCTACTCTTCCCTCCTTTCTGCTCCTCGCTCCTCTCTGCTCCTCCTCCCTCTTTATTCCTCCTCCCTCTTTATTCCTCGTTCCTCTCTGCAGTGTTGCAATGACAGAGCAGCAGCAGCATCTCGTTACATCTGCAAGTGATCTCCTGGAGCACTCTGGGAAACGTCTTAAAAAAGAGAAAAAGAAAAACTTTTTTTACTGCATCCTTGCATATCCTGCCCTAATGAGCCCCCCCCTCTTCCATTGACCCATCTGTCCCCAGCGGGACAGGCGGTACCAGGGCCGCACGGGGCCCGGACAGTCCTGGCTGGGTGGAGGGGGTGGTGGAGGGGGTTTCAGGGGCCCATTATTAGGAGCTGGTATGATATTCATTCCTGGGGCCCCTGAGATAGCCCCAGGCACCCCCTCTTGCTGGTGACCCCCTCTACATGGAACAGTCTCATTATCTCTGGCTGGTGACCCCCTCTACATGGAACAGTCTCATTATCTCTGGCTGGTTGGTACCCTCTACATGATACAGTCTCATTATCTCTGGCTGGTTGGTACCCTCTACATGATACAGTCTCATTATCTCTGTCTGGTTGGTACCCTCTACATGATACAGTCTCATTATCTCTGGCTGGTTGGTACAGTCTCCTCTACATGATACAGTCTCATTATCTCTGGCTGGTTGGTACCCTCTACATGATACAGTCTCATTATCGCTGTCTGGTCTGGTACCCTCTACATGATACAGTCTCATTATCTCTGGCTGGTACCCTCTACATGATACAGTCTCATTATCTCTGGCTGGTTGGTACCCTCTACATGATACAGTCTCATTATCTCTGGCTGGTTGGTACCCTCTACATGATACAGTCTCATTATCTCTGGCTGGTTGGTACACTCTACATGGAACAGTCTCATTATCTCTGGCTGGTGACCCCCTCTACATGGAACAGTCTCATTATCTCTGGCTGGTTGGTACCCTCTACATGATACAGTCTCATTATCGCTGTCTGGTTGGTACCCTCTACATGATACAGTCTCATTATCTCTGGCTGGTTGGTACCCTCTACATGATACAGTCTCATTATCTCTGTCTGGTTGGTACCCTCTACATGATACAGTCTCATTATCTCTGGCTGGTTGGTACCCTCTTCATGATACAGTCTCATTATCTCTGGCTGGTTGGTACCCTCTACATGATACAGTCTCATTATCTCTGGCTGGTTGGTACCCTCTACATGATACAGTCTCATTATCTCTGGCTGGTTGGTACCCTCTACATGATACAGTCTCATTATCTCTGGCTGGTTGGTACCCTCTACATGATACAGTCTCATTATCTCTGGCTGGTTGGTACCCTCTACATGGAACAGTCTCATTATCTCTGGCTGGTTGGTACCCTCTACATGATACAGTCTCATTATCTCTGGCTGGTTGGTACCCTCTACATGGAACAGTCTCATTATCTCTGGCTGGTTGGTACCCTCTACATGATACAGTCTCATTATCTCTGGCTGGTTGGTACCCTCTACATGATACAGTCTCATTAGCTCCGGTTGCAGCAGCTTGTTAACCCTGCTAATAGAAAAGGGGAGCCAGTATGAAAGACCCAAGGAATTTACTGGCCGGTTCTGACATCAAAGGATAGTGGTTGAAGTTGGCCAGGGGATGGGAGGGAGGGAGGGTTCAGTGTAGAAAGAGACACGATAAGGACTGCAGTTAACAGTTGGAGGATATGAGGAGAATATGGTGTTTGAGGTATGTTGTCATGGTAAAGGAATAGCTTCACACTGTTTGCCATTTTGGTGACAGGTTTAGGTCAAATTTTTAAATATCACCACCAAACATTATGCTCTGACAAACGAGACATCCGTTTTGCTGAGATTCAATCTATTTGTTACGCAAAGTTACACATGCCATAGCACGCCCAGATATCATCTGCATCCACATCGGTTAGACAGCAAATAGTCCCATGCAACTACAATTTCCAGCAAGCCGTGTCTGGCATGGCTACAACGGGTGAACTGGCCATCTGGCATTTCGGGGAAATGCCAAATGGGCTGGTCCATTTTTTGCCCAGTGGGCCTGTCTAACTTTTTTTTTTTTGTAAAATTATTATCATCTGGCTAATAATGAGGGGCCTCAAGGAAAATAAAGGTCCGGTGTGATAGAAATGCCAGAGTCGATTTCTGTCGATTTCCCAGTATGCCCCTGATGGCTACTACAGGTGAGTTGACGTGTACATGAAGTCTTGAGTTATCACGCCAGAGGACTGAGCACACACCCCTGAGGGGCTGATCCTCAACATGGGGGCCACTCAGGGGTGTGTGCTCAGTCCCCTCCTGTACTCCCTGTTCACTCATGACAGCATGGCCAGGCACGACTCCAACACCATCATTAAGTTTGCTGACGACACAACAGTGGTAGGCCTGATCACCGACAACAACGAGACAGCCTATAGGGAGGAGGTCAGAGACCTGGCCATGTGATTCCAGAATTCCAGAACCTATCCCTCAATGTGATCAAGACAAAGGAGATGATTGTGGACTACAGGAAAAGGAGGACCGAGCACGCCCCCATTCTGGTCGACTGGACTGTAGTGGAGCAGGTTGAGAGCTTCTAGTTACTTGGCTTCCACATCACCAACAAACTATCATGGTCCAAACACACCAAGACAGTCGTGAGGAGGGCACGACAAAGCCTGTTCTCTCTCAGGAGACTAACAAGATTTTGCATGGGTCCTCAGATCCTCAACAAGTTCTACAGCTGCACCATCGAGAGCATCCTGACTGGTTGCATCACTGCCTGGTATGGCAACTGCTTGGCCTCCGACCGCAAGGCACTACAGAGGGTAGTGCGTACGGCCCAGTACATCACTGGGGCCAAGCTTTGTGACATATATACCAGGACCTATATACCAGGTGATGTCAGAGGAAGGCCCTAAAAAACTCCAGCCATCCTTGTCATGGACTGTTCTCTCTGCTACCACATGGCAAGCGGTACCGGAGCGCCAAGTCTAGGTCCAAAAAGCTTCATAACAGCTTCTACCCCCCCTTTTAACGCTGCTGCTACTCTGCCACTCTCTGTTTATTATCTATGCATAACTTTAACTTTAACTACATTTACGTATAACCTCAATTACCTCAACTAACTTGTGCGGTATTGGTACCTCCTGTATATCCTCTTACTTTTGGGGGGGTATTTTCTTAAAACTTCAGTGTTGGTTAAGGGCTTGCAAGTCTACTACACCCCTTTGTATTCGGCGCATGTGACAAATACAATTGTATTTGATTTGATAACCCGTTGCTCCGTTGCCTTTTCAGAAACTCAATCAGTCTAAGCCGGGTGTGGCAGTTGTCACTTGGCAAACTGAAATCCCCGATGTGGGGAAAGCTGCTTTGTTGAGAGGAACATGTAATCCACTTACTGAGTCATATGTGTTTGCATTTGGATCCTACTTGTCATTGACATTGTCATTGTTTGCTTTGTCTTTTCTGGGTTTGTGAACAGAAACATTTTTGGGGGCAGAGGTGAAGGGCAGAGGTGAAGGGCAGAGGTGAAGGGCAGAGGTGAAGGGCAGAGGGGAAGGGCAGAGGGGAAGGGCAGAGGGGAAGGGCAGAGGTGCAGAGGTGAAGGGCAGAGGGAAGGGCAGAGGGGAAGCAGCAGGGGAAGGGCAGAGGTGAAGGGCAGAGGTGAAGGGCAGAGGGGAAGGGCAGAGGGGAAGGGCAGAGGTGAAGGGCAGAGGGGAAGGGAAGAGGGAAGGGCAGAGGTGAAGGGCAGAGGTGAAGGGAGAGGTGAAGGGCAGAGGTGAAGGGCAGAGGTGAAGGGCAGAGGTGAAGGGCAGAGGTGAAGGGCAGAGGGGAAGGGCAGAGGTGAAGGGCAGAGGTGAAGGGCAGAGGTGAAGGGCAGAGGTGAAGGGCAGAGGGGAAGGGCAGAGGGAAGGGCAGAGGTGAAGGGCAGAGGTGAAGTATGGTGTTCCAGTTTTCCACTAGATTCTGGGCCAAATGAAGGTGAACCACAATAGCATAGGAAGAGGAATTGGGGTGCTCAACTCAAACTTTTGTAGTATTAAAAAGCATTTGGGTGCCGGGTTCAAAAGGTATACATTTGAGAAAAGGAAAAACCTGCACTCACTGAAATATTCTTCAAGTTGTAATGTATGTTTTTAGAAGCAGTAGAGGTCAGAGGAAACAGACGTGTTTCGGCAACAGCCTTCGTCCGCGTCGTTACATCCCCTAATACCAGGTTCTGGGTTGTCATTCGATGAACCGCTGTCAATAAACCAGCTAATTACTCTACATGATTAAAAGGTGAATATCTCAAATGTTAACTATAAAAACAGTATAAAATTACTGTCTATTCAGTTTTCTTGAATGAATGAACCCATTGGTCACACACTGGTTGAATCAACGTTGTTGCCATGTCATTTCAGTGAATTGACGTCTGTGGCCAGTGGGAAGTGCTTCTCGGTAAGCAACCAACATGAGAAAAATTAGCTGGTTTATTTTTACTGTAACTAATCTTCTTTTCTATCAGTTCGACTTTTTCCATCAATTACAGTTGAACTTGGCTATGTCTCTTTCAATGTCTCCCCCTTCCACTCCTTTTAACGTGGACTGTTTACGCTCAAGGGTCAATTAGACTGATTTATCTCTCAAACCATCTTTTTGCTCTGTTTATGTTTTTCATCCTAGAAATACATCAAATAAATGATTAGGATCTCTTTGTTTTTTGATTTAAGATGAAAAATACAAGTATTATTAGTTGCACAAGATACTGGTTAAAATAGACTTTGAAGAAATCTGGCTTGTGAAAGACGTTCAAGTATAATGAAAAGAAGAGAAAGTGAAGTTGACAGCTTGTGTTTTTTGCAGCTGCCTAATTAAAATGAAGCTTGATGAAAGTGCTTCGCTATGCTCTGTTAAGCCTTTCAATGACTGTTTTCATCCTTTAAAATGACCAGGAAAACAATGTTTTACAATTTGCCAAACATAAACTACGGGTGATTCACTGTCAGATAAACAATGGAAGTCGTTTCTTTAGCTGGACATATTTTTATGCATACGGATGTCCCTATTGTGTTGTGATCATTAACTAGTATCTCTAATGGGCTGTCAGGGAAGGAACACATTCTTAAAGGGATGAATTGTCATTGTTTTTCCCAAAGACAATGTCGTAGCATTGATTGAATTCAACTCCGATGTAGCCAAATTGCTGCTGTCATAAGCATGGTACTCTATGCCACTCAGTATGCAAACTGACATACTGTAGCAGACTGTCTTTTTCATAAACTCATATCAGTTGTTATTGTCATTGTTATGTATGAAGACGGCGTTGTTGTTCATTTAAAAAATAAGATTTGGCAAAACATATCACATACACAAATTGATGGTCATTTCCTTAAGGAGATATATTGTTATCGTGATTAAATGTGAGTATCCCAGCAAAACAAACTGTTACAAACCCCAAACCTCTTAGGACTGGTATGCCTGCCATGCAGTCACCTTCATCTGGTTCTAATGAAGCTAGCTTAATGTACCCCCCCAGCCCTTCTAGTCCTCTCCTCTGCCCCGTTCCACAACGTCCCAGTGACAGTCTAATCTTATGCCACCAGCAGTATTCAGCTGTCAAAACTGTCAATTGTACTCTTGTAACCCGCATAGCTGAAACATAGCCCTGTTCTCTTCGGATCACTCACACTAGCCTACACATGACTGCACATCGGCGGTGGAACCGTGTTTGAGTATCTTTGTGTTTGTTGTCACATGGGTGTTCTGTCACCATGATCTCTGTACAATTGGATCATTTCGTATATGGCATCCATATGTGACCTAATATGGACACCATACTCAGAGTTACCTTTGTTGAGTGATTACATTATCTTGCTATGTTTAATGGTAATAAGCTGCATGCATATTTCAAAGAAATACATTAAGTAAGAAATAAATATGTTATTATGGGGGGGAAAAATGCTCTACTGTATCTATTGCAAAGGGCTTATCTGACCAAATACCATGTCCTCTTATAACACAAAACCATTCTCTGGAGCATATGTGACCTTTTAGCACAGAAAAATGATTTTAGCAAGACTGGAACATGTCCGTCACAGGTCTCTAGCAGCAGTCATGTGGCCATAAAAATGGAGACCATGAAAGATGTATTACAGGGACCAAACAGCAAACAAGGGCTCTATTGGAGGATGGCGGTGACGTCATCTCTGCTGAGTAAGAACAACATGGTCAGGAGGGTTCATAAACTATCCTTGTGGCCTGACAGTCGCCAACTAGCAGAGTCACGGGCCAACTTTGCTGTCTGCAAAGGAGAGGTCCTCCGAGGACATGGAAACGATGGAAACGTGTGTCCATGTTCATGAGAGAGAGAATGAGAGAGAGGGACTTACGTATCTGAGATAATCACTTAGGGCTCCACGAAATCTGTAGCGCTGAAGATGCGCACTACAGTGTGATTTTTAAAAAAAACTTTCAATTTCAATCATAAACTGTATTTCAGCAATACAGATTGAATGGAGCCCTTAATCAGTATGTAAATGGTGAAGTATGTTTCCCATGGCTCATGAGTGACGCAGCAGATCTACTGTCTCTATTATATTATGACAGACCACCTAGATCTACTGTCTCTACTATAAGGCACTCGTCTAAGGCACTGCATTTCAGTGTTTGAGGTGTCACTACAGACACCCCGGTTCAATTCCAGGCTGTATCACAACTGGCTGTGATTGGGAGTCCCAATTGAGCGGTGCACAATTGGCCCAGCGTCGTCCGTGTTTGGCCGGTGTAGGCTGTCATTGTAAATAAGAATTTGTTCTTAACTGACTTGCCTAGTAAAATAATAAAAATATCTTATTGTCAATTAATAAGAAAAGTTATATCTGTCAATAACAGATATGAATAAGAATGAGCAAAAAGCTTATAAGCTTAAAGCTTATAACTACATTTGAACTTCAAAGTGTTTGGGTCAGGAAGAAAACGCAATGTGAGAAAAAAGGCCTAAAATGGGATATTTTCCTGATAATGGGGGGGGGGGGACAACAACATGCAGAACACCATCTAACAAAACAATCCCAATCAACAATGTGGAAGCATGCATTATCATTGGTTGATTGAATGATAGATTTTATTTGTCATGACAATACATTCAAATATACAGAGTAGGCTATTAATGTCTTAAAATGTAATAATCCACAGGCTTCGCAATAATACATGACTGCAATTCAGACAATTCTATAATGGCATCTAAATAACCGTCCAGGAAAGAAAGCTGCTGATCCAAAGCTACCTTCAAACAATCAAAACGTACCGTTTCTGATAAGAGAAAGATTGAGATCGAGATTCTCATGTATATAAAAAAAAAACTGCCATTGCACTTGTCACATTATAGCATGTCAAGAAAAGGAAATGTATTCAAGCCTTCGGCTAAGTATGACCTTTTTTTTAGGGATTCCCAGGCACACTATTACTAATTAACCCGTCCTGTTCATGCGCACAGACATTCACACACACGACGACGCTGCCTTCATTAAGAGAGACACGGAGATCAGACGATTAATTTAATCTACATAAATGCAAATGTCCTCCTTGAGCGTCCTACAGTTGAAGAGTGCGTTAAGGAGGGCACGCAATTTGAGTGCTGCAATAGGCTATGAAATAGTATCGTTTACAAAATGATTATGTATGCATAATGTATCAATTTATTAAAATGTGTTAATAAGACAGCACTTCCTCATAACTATTCACCTCTGTCCTAAATATTTCCGTTGTTGCTTTGATTTTCTTCTTCCCAGAAATAGACTACAGACATGGGCCTATGGCGCTAATTAGATTGAAACAAAGAACACTTGGTTTGAATTTGAACCGAGGACTTCATCATCAACCTCATTAAGTTGATAAATATACATTGATTATTAATGCAAATGAACCTTATTCGTAATGCTCTTTTCTCTTCTCTAGCAGTTGGATATCGAAGCTTTGACATGCCCGGAAAGAAGAGTTTGTGCTTGACAGACATACATGCGTCTGTCGACTCAACTGTGAAATGCTTTGATTATTAGACAAAGCAAATACCACACCATATGGCTACTCTTATTGACCAAAATATTATAATAACGAAAATATAACAAGGACATAAATGTAACCCAATTGTTTTCAGCAATTGCCAAAACGTCAAGGCTGAAGTAAAGTCAAACATTCAGTGTTTTATAGCATTATTGGCTAATGACAAATATTAGGCCTAATACCCAAATAATATTGTACAATTGTATTACCAATCGAATTACTTGGTGTGATGCTGATAATATTTAAAACAACTTTTGAGGGGGAAAATCATCCAGAATTTAATCAAGGTGCTCTGACTCCTGTTATGTAAAAATATCTCATGTGCTTGGCATTTTATTGCACTACGCGAGCGATACATTAATTGTATTCAGTGAGTGGTGAAAATGTCACTGACCGTATTAGGCCGGTTAGTTATTCTTAGAAACCACAAGAGAAATGTTACACACATTGTGAAGTGAAAGGAACTAAGCTACATGCTCAGGCCAGTTGTTTAAATGCTTCGCAAGACACGAGCAAAACGTTGTTTTTCAGTGCTATCTCGAACTCCTTTTGATCCCTCACATCTACGTTTTAGAAAAGAACAAAAAGAAACGTGATTTGTAAGTTTATTGACAATTATGCGTTATCTTCTTAAATCTGATTAATCACTCTAGTAATTCTATAGCCTATAGGCAAACATAATGATATGGAATGACATCCAGTAGGCTTTGCCAGTTGAGAACCTTTTTAAATACCAATCAAAATAAATACTGTAAGGCCTATGTCTAGAGCTTTTACAGCTAAAATTAAAATAATAACGGATGAACAGTTATTGTAAATGTGCACCCACTGTCAACCTCATGTTAATGTCAACATATGCCAGATAAAATAACATTTAGGCTACCTTTACAGCTCCAACTTGTACTAGAGTATCACTCAGATACAGTAAAACCTGTGTTTGATGCTCTCTTGTGTAGCCTACTCAATCATGTTTACAGTTCCTGACCAATTGAGGCAGCTGTTGTTGGTGAGTTCTGGAGAGAGAGAGAGCGAGTGAAAATAACACAGCACCTATAGTAGTTTTGACCCACCAGGCTCTGTTTAAGCGGTTAAAGGGTTCCCTAGATTGCTGCAGTGGGACTGCATCAGCCCCACATTTAACAAGTCTCCCCCTTTTAAAAAGCATGTTAAACAAACACAGCTCTTTTGTACAGGCCTTCCCTTTGAGGCCGGCACAGTGTGAAAAGGTGGAGCTGGGGGTGGAGAGACGAGTTCAACGCAAGCTAACACTAAAGGCTTGGCCCTTGTTGAACACAGGAGTTTAGGGAGTTTATTTAGAGAGAGGCAGTTGAATGGGGCTGCTCGGGCTGTGAATAGGGGGGCTGCTTTCATTAGGCAGTGACCGCCTGGCTGGGGTATAACAGGGCCTTAAAGGAGGCTTGATAGGTATGTGATGCCCTGCTGAGGATCCAGTGAGATGGAAATGCTGTAATTGTCATGATCTAATGATGGCTCCTCATGGCTGTTCCCAGAGAGTGCTCACTGTGCTCGCACCATAAGGAGGGGGCACAGGAGAGCTAGGAGGGTGGGTCAATCAAATAGAGCCACGGGCCCCTCTTGTCGCACTAGAATAGGGGAAAAAGAGCCAGGGTTAAGTTCAACTAGGTTCTGCCGAGGAGAATGTGAGGAAAAGGCTAATTTGAGACTGATCGTGTAGGGTTGGTTTGTACGCTTTCTAGGGTTTCAGTAAATACAGAGGTTATCACTTTTAACACAGTGTCTTGAAAGATGTCATATTTTTTGAATAAATCAAAAACATTATACAAATAGCAAAATAGTGCAAACGTTGATCAATGCTTTTGTTTATCGAATTAAGTTAATTGTTTTATTTTACAATATCTAGTAAAAAACAATATACATGCCTTTATCATTTCCACTAGCGCTGGCTTTGCTGATAACTACTTTATTGGGGGAAAATATACTTGATTTGAGTAAAGCCCAGATTTTAAATATCCACATACTTCTAACATTTGTCATTAGAAATTGAATGAATAAAACATAAATGATAAAAACACGTTTATTAAAGTCCGTGGGCTTTGATTGAAATGCAAACATTTTGATTGTATAAATGTAATCCCTAAATCTCCCCATTCCAACCCTAAAACATCACGCTGAAAGCGTGAACAAAACGATGCAAGCCCAACGATATCAACATGACAAAATCACACCATGACATAACTTCCAATCCAAGCCCTGGCACAAACAATAGTGTAAACACCAAATCCATTGCCTAAATTATTCTGGTTCACAGAACCGATTGTATCGAGCCAGTAAGGCTATCACCGGTCACATGACATGCATTTAGAACGATAAATGATGTAATTGATGCCGCAGCTATTCACTGCTTCCCACTGCTTCCTCCGTGCCATCATTATGGAATAACTAAAAGAGTGTGAACATCCTTTCTCCACCCGACGTTGCCTTTAAGACTCAATGGTGAGCAATACAGTCATCCTGATGCTGAGTTGGTCTCCTCTCCTCCGGCAGATATGATTTACAAACTGCATCAAGGGAACCTCAGGCTTTGTTTGCTGTGTCGCTGCCCTGAGACAGAGTACAGCGCATGCCTTCTGGACTACACTAAGCTAGGTTGGCAGCGGGCGTGTGTGAAGTGCCAGGCTTGAGGGAGGATTGGTGCATGTGTGTTTGTGTGTGTGTATGCACTTTGTGAATGTGTATGCATGTGTCTATGTGTGTGTGTGTGTGTGTGCCTGTGTGTGTATGTGTGTGTGTGTATATGTGTGTGTATGTGTTTCGGTGTCTGGTGAGGACGATGTGACTCATACCACCTCGTTTGGCACTCATCAGTTTGAGACTTGTGAAAAGCGCCAAAGTGAGGATTGTAACGGAGCAGGACACTCGTCACCGGTCCCCCACGAGACTCCCTGACACCTGTCATGGCTGGTTATAGTGAGGACCTGCTATTCTCCACCTCCAGCCTCGCCTCTCCTCGCCTCTCCTCGCCTCTCCTCCACCAAGGATGGGGAGGGGGGTGAAGTGGTGGAGGAGTGGAGTCCTCTCTCCGTCTCGGTGTTCCTCTGGTTAGAGGACATGGAGTGTGGAGAGGAGTGGAGAGGAGTGGAGTGGGGATGGGTCTGGGAATGTCTGCTGGGCGATCGTATGTCCTTCAGATAAGCATGCTTCTCTATGGGCCCTGTGGCTACTGCCTGACTGTGTGTGTGTGTGTGTGTGTGTGTGTGTGTGTGTGTGTGTGTGTGTGTGTGTGTGTAGCAAGGACAAAAGAGAGACTGTGTGTGAGGATAAAAACATGGAACATGTTTTTTACACAGTGGGCCCACTCTGATGCAGAGTTGGACAAAACGTTACATTAAGTTGCCCCTATTACTATCTAATTAATTAACACAGTATTAACTGTGTTATCAACATAGCAGTTACATGGGTTTTACCATGTCATTACATGGTCATAGGGTTGTTATAGAATCAGTTATTACAAAATTGTAACAAGGAATGTGTAATTACACAATCACTTGCTGAAGATTATTCCACATGTGTGTCACGTCCTGACCTTAAAAATCCTCTTTATGTCTCTATTTTGGTTTGGTCAGGGTGTGAGTTGGAGTGGGCATTCTATGTTGTGGGTTCTATGTTTTCTATTTCTGTGTGTTTGGCAGGGTGTGGTCCTCAATCAGAGGCAGCTGTCTATTGTTGTCTCTGATTGACCATATAACCATATTTAGGTAGCCTTTTCCCACCTGTGTTTTGTGGGTAGTTGTTTTCTGTTTTGTGTGTCTGCACCAGACAGAACTGTTTAGTTTGTTCCGCTTTGTTATTTTTTGTTCTAGTGTTCAGTTTTATTAAAAATCATGAACACGTACCACGCTGCACCTTGGTCCTCTTCTTCAAACAGCCGTTACGATGTGTAAATACTGACGTTATTAGACATTATCGTGTTCCACAGCTGTGAATTACCATGTTAATAAAACGTTAATAACTCAAACCAAAATATGACCTTGTTACATGTCACAACAAGGAGCCCACTACCAATAGACTAGGACCTGGGTTGATACATAGACTAGGACCTGGGTTGATACATAGACTAGGACCTGGGTTGATACATAGACTAGGACCTGGGTTGATACATAGACTAGGACCTGGGTTGATACATAGACTAGGACCTGGGTTGATACATAGACTAGGACCTGGGTTGATACATAGACTAGGACCTGGGTTGATACATAGACTAGGACCTGGGTTGATACGTAGACTAGGACCTGGGTTGATACGTAGACTAGGACCTGGGTTGATACGTAGACTAGGACCTGGGTTGATACGTAGACTAGGACCTGGTAACAACATCTGTAACAAGGCTGTCATTAACTACCGATCATTTTCAATGTGTTTATTTCTATGTTAGGACCTGGCTCAGAGGCTAAACCGAATCAAGTGTAATGTAAGAACAATGCATTTACATAGGATATACTTGTATTTACAATGTACTTACCCAGGAGCAAGCAACATAATATAAAGTGACATTTGAATTACTTTGTAGTTACAATGTAACAACTTTTGCAGACAATAAGGTATCCAGGAGAAATAAGGAGATTTTTTAGTTTGTCAACTTAATGTAAGAGTGTTACCCAGTTCTAAACAGTCTCTATATTGAGATTGTATACTCTACTTTATTTAAAGTAGCAGGTTTGACATTGGAAAGAGAATGTGGAGAAGTATTTATTTTATACTCACTATGAGCAAGACACTTGAGATCCCGCATCAATCATGCACTGATGTCTAAGGTAGATCTGAATTCAAACTTCAGACGAGTGTGGATTTCAGGTTATGCTGTATATAGAAGACTCTTTTCATTGACATTAAAAGTCCATCTATTGAATACGTTGAGGAGCACGTTGTTATCAGGAATCACATTGACTGGGAAAAGTTGACATACAAACACTCTGTGGGATGCTAAAATAGAACAAGGTAAGAGCTGTACAACAATGTGAGGGAGAGAGAGAGGAGAGAGAGAGAGAGAGAGAGAGAATGCACAGAGAGAGAGAGAGAGAGAGAGAGAGAGAGAGAGAGAGAGAGAGAGAGAGAGAAAGAAAGAAAGAAAGAAAGATAGATAGAAGAAAGAAAGGGAGAGGGAAAGAGAGAGAAAAAGAGAGCACAAGAGAGAGACAGAAAGAGCTGGAGAGCGAGTGAGTGATGAAGATAGAGAGAGGGAGAGGAAGAGCAGTAAGCTGTAAGCTCCGCTCTCACATGTGCATGGAAGCAATTAGACGAGAACAAAGCTGAAAAAGTCAAGACGAAATGTCGAAAACACGAGTTTGGTAAATGACCTCATAAACACCAGCCAACCCCCCTTTCCCTCCCCTTCGAAACACTACACCCCCTTCCCTCCCTCTCTGCTCTCTCCCCCTCTCTCACACCCTTTCTCTCTCTCCCTCTCTCTATTTCTCTTTCTTTCTCTCCCCACCCTCTCTCTCTCTCCCCCTTTCTCCACTCTCTTCCACTCTCTTCTTCAGCGCTCTATCTCCTTCTCTCTCTCTGTCTCTCTCTCTGTCTCTCTCTCTCTCTGTCCTGCTTGGCTGCCTGTTCAGTTCATCTGGTGTTCATATGGGCTCCAGTTCCCTCCTGCAATCCAGCCCAAAACTATTTCCTTTTTCAATTTCCAGGGGAAGTTGTTAAATGGTTCCTGAACCAAGCTTTTTTTTCTCCCTCTCTCTGTGCGCATTCTCTCTCTCTCTCTCTCTCTCTCTCTCTCTCTCTCTCTCTCTCTCTCTCTCTCTCTCTCTCTCTCTCTCTCTCTCTCTCTCTCTCTCTCTCTCTCTCTCTCTCTCTCTCTCTCTCTCTCTCTCTCTCTCTCTCTCTCTCTCTCTCTCTCTCTCTCTCTCTCTCTCTCTCTCTCCCTCTCTCTCTCTCTCTCTCTCTCTCTCTCTCTCTCTCTCTCTCTCTCTCTCTCTCTCTCTCTCTCTCTCTCTCTCTCTCTCTCTCTCTCTCATCTCTCTCTGCGCTCTCTCTCTCTCTCTGTCTCTCTCTCTCTGTGCGCATTCTCTTTCTCTCTCTCTCTCTCTCTCTCTCTCTCTCTCTCTCTCTCTCTCTCTCTCTCTCTCTCTCTCTCTCTCTCTGTGCGCATTCTCTCTCCCTCTCTCTCTCCTCTCTCTCTTTCTCTCTCTCTCTTTCTCTCTCTCTCTCTCGCATTCTCTCTCTCTCTCTCTCTCTCTCTCTCTGTGCGCATTCTCTCTCTCTCTCTCTCTCTCTCTCTCTCTCTCTCTGTGCGCATTCTCTCTCTCTCTCTCTCTCTCTGTGCGCATTCTCTCCTCTCTCTCTCTCTCTGTGCGCATTCTCTCTCTCTCTCTGTGCGCATTCTCTCTCGCTCTCTCTCTCTCTGTGCGCATTCTCTCTCTCTGTGCGCATTCTCTCCCTCTCTCTGTGTGCATTCTCTCTCTCTCTCTCTCTGTCTCCTACTCTCTCTCTCTCTCTCTCTCTCTCGCTCTCTCTCTCTCCAGCTCTCATTCTATCTCTCTCTCTTTTATCTCTTTATAGTATATACCTTGACTTTTACTGTGCTAGGGAAAGTCATTAATCCGTTAAATCTTTTTAGTTCTCCACCTTTTCTCCCATGCTCTTCTCTGTCACTTCCTGTTGGCTTGATTAGACTGGATATTCCAGCTGATAGTTCACTTCCTGTTGGCTTGATTAGACGGTGGATATTCCAACTGATAGTTCTGCATGACTCATCAAAGCATTTCCTCCTTAAAGCCAATCAAAACATTGCAAAATATCTCTGTTCATAATTCATCAAGTTCATCATCTTTAATGTCAGACAACCTGCAATGACTATTGTGTTATGTGGTTGAACTGCCCAGACTCGTCAAAATTACACAAGACAAAAAAGACATTACAAAACCTGCATCAGCGGTGGCCATTTTGAATCCAGCTAGGTCAGAGGTCACTCACAGAGGAGCGAGAGGGCACATTCATCCCTGGTGTCATGGCTGAACTGGTAACGCCCACTACAGAGAGAGGGAAGTGGCTGAACTGGTAACGCCCACTACAGAGAGAGAAAAGTAAATACATTTTATATTTAATGTTTTAATCACTTAGCAGACACTCTTACCCAAAATGACTTACACTAGTCAGTGCATACATTTTCATTTGTACTGAGGGAGTGTACTGAACACATTCTTCCCAAGGAGAATAGCAAAGCAACTACTGCCAATTGGGTGGTCACAAAACCAAGCACAGTTTCTCAGTAGATTCCCCCTGCTTGCATCTATATTTTAAAGTCTGACGGTGCTGATGTGATTCGGATAAGTCTATTACCTGAACAGTATATGACCTGAACAGTGTATTACCTGAACAGTATTTTACCTGAACAGTATATTACCTGAACAGCTTATTACCTGAAAAGTATATTATCTGAACAGTATATTATCTGAACAGTATATTATCTGAACAGTATATTACCTGAACAGTATATTATCTGAACAGTATATTACCATAACAGTATTTTATCATAACAGTATATTATCATAACAGTATATTACCATAACAGTATATTACCTGAAAAGTATATTACCTGAACAGTATATTATCTGAACAGTATATTACCTGAACAGTATATTACCTGAACAGTATATTATCTGAACAGTATATTACCATAACAGTATTTTATCATAACAGTATATTATCATAACAGTATTTTACCTGAACAGTATATTACCTGAAAAGTATATTACCTGAACAGTATATTATCTGAACAGTATATTACCTGAACAGTATATTACCTGAACAGTATATTATCTGAACAGTATATTACCATAACAGTATTTTATCATAACAGTATATTATCATAACAGTATATTACCATAACAGTATATTACCTGAACAGTATATTATCTGAACAGTATATTACCATAACAGTATTTTATCATAACAGTATATTATCATAACAGTATATTACCATAACAGTATATTACCTGGACAGTATATTATCTGAACAGTATATTACCATAACAGTATATTACCATAACAGTATATTACCTGAACAGTATATTATCTGAACAGTATATTACCATAACAGTATTTTATCATAACAGTATATTATCATAACAGTATATTACCATAACAGTATATTATCATAACAGTATATTACCATAACAGTGTATTATCTGAACATTATATTATCATAACAGTATATTATCTGAACATTATATTATCTGAACAGTATATTATCATAACAGTATATTACCTGAACAGTATATTATCATAACAGTATATTACCTGAACAGTATATTATCATAACAGTTTATTACCTCAACATGATATTATCTGAACAGTATATTATCATAACAGTATATTACCTGAACAGTATGTTATCATAACAGTATATTACCTGAACAGTATATTATCTGAACAGTATATTATCTGAACAGTATATTATCATAACAGTATATTACATGAACAGTATATTATCTGAACAGTATATTTCCTGAACATTGTATTATCTGAACAGTGTATTACCTGAACATTATATTATCTGAACAGTGTATTATCTGAACAGTATATTACCATAACAGTATATTATCATAACAGTATATTATCATAACAGTATATTATCTGAACAGTATATTACCTGAACAGTATATTTTCTGAACAGTATATTACCTGAACAGTATATTATCATAACAGTATATTACCTGAACAGTGTATTATCTGAACAGTATATTACCTGAACAGTGTATTATCTGAACAGTATATTACCTGAACAGTATATTACCATAACAGTATATTATCATAACAGTATATTATCTGAACAGTATATTACCTGAACAGTGTATTATCTGAACAGTATATTATCTGAACAGTATATTACCTGAACATTATATCATCTGAACAGTATATTATCTGAACAGTATATTATCATAACAGTATATTACCTGAACAGTATATTACCATAACAGTATATTTACTGAACAGTATATTATCTGAACATTATATTACCTGAACAGTATATTACCTGAACATTATATCATCTGAACAGTGTATTATCTGAACAGTATATTACCTGAACATTATATCATCTGAACAGTATATTATCTGAACAGTATATTACCATAACTGTATATTTACTGAACAGTATATTATCTGAACATTATATTACCTGAACAGTATATTACCTGAACATTATATCATCTGAACAGTGTATTTTCCGATCACATATAGGAGAAACGGGGTGACAGGGTAGCCTAGTGGTTAGAGCGTTGGACTAGTAACTGGAAGGTTGCAAGTTCAAACCCCCGAGCTGACACAAATCTGTCATTCTGCCCCTGAACAGGCAGTTAACCCACTGTTCCTAGGCCATCATTGAAAATAAGAATTTGTTCTTAACTGACTTGCCTAGTAGAATAAAATTTAAAAAAAACACACATAGCTACAATAGATATATGTCACGAGTCCGACCGAGGGTGTTTCCTTTTCCCGGGCGGGTGGCGCTCGGCGGTCATCGTCACCGGCCTATTAGCTGCCACTGATTGTTTTTCCTCCCCCTCCTTGTATGTTTAGTGGTAGCACCTGTGTAGGGTTAATTAGTTTGTCTTTATTAGACAGCCGGCCCGCCTGGTTGTTGTGCGGGATTATTTCTATGTAACCTTCGGCTCTGTTGTGTTTGGAACGTTACTTTTGTGAGCACCCTGTGGTGTGTTAAGCGCTATTAAAAGACGCACAGCATTGAAATCTCTGTTTCCTGCATTTGACTCCACACCCACGACACCCGGAGCATTACAGAATCCCGCACCTATCAAATTGAATGGAGTCAGCAGGAGCAGCAGCCAACCCTCTCCCATCGATGGAGGAACGGGTTCTCCACCACACCACCGTCCTCCATCGGATCGGATCCGCGATGGATCAAGTGATGGAGAGAATGGACCGATGGGAGAGGAGTGGTCTCCTCTCTCCACCTTCGGCACCCACGGTTCCGGACTCTCCATCTCCCGACTCCAGCACCCTCCGTCTGACGCTACCGAAGGCTTATGATGGAGCTGCGGCGGGTTGCCAGGGGTTTCTGCTTCAGCTGGAGCTATACCTGGCCACCATCAGACCCACTCCCTCAGGAGCAGAGAGGGTGAGTGTCCTCATCTCCTGCCTCACGGGTCGTGCTCTGGAGTGGGCGAACGCAGTCTGGAATGGCCCAGACTCAGCGCGGGAGCACTACCCAGAGTTTTCCCGCCGCTTCCGTGCCGTGTTTGATCACCCTCTAGACGGCCGAGCGGTGGGAGAACGACTATTTCATCTCAGGCAGGAGAGGAGGAGCGCCCAGGATTACGCGCTGGAGTTCCGGACCTTGGCAGCCGGATCTGGGTGGAACGACAGGGCCCTCATGGACCACTACAGGTGTAGTCTCCGAGAGGACGTCCGCCGGGAGTTAGCGTGTCGGGACACCACTCTGTCACTGGATCAGCTGATTGACATGTCCATTCGACTGGATAATCTGCTGGCTGCCCGCGGGCGTTCAGAGAGGGTCCTGTGCATTCCACCACCCAGCCCCTCCGCTCCCATTCCGATGGAGTTGGGAGGGGCTGCGCCGAGGGGTACCGGAGGAGGAGGCCTTCCCTGCACCAACTGTGGTCGGAGAGGACACACGTCTGATCGGTGCTGGGGGGTCCGTCTGGGAGTAGAGATGGCAGGCGGAACGCTTCTCGGTCACCCCAGGTGAGTCAGCATCAAACTCACCCAGAACCCCTTGTTGGCCACATGTTTGTCTTAACCTTTTTCCTTCACTTTTTCCCTCTTCCCAGCATAGGGCGCTAGTCGATTCAGGCGCAGCTGGGAACTTTATGGATCGCGGACTCGCCCTTAAGTTAGGGGTTCCGCTGGTGCCGATAGATTCTCCCTTCCCCGTGCACTCCCTAGATAGCCGGCCATTAGGGTCAGGGATGGTCAGGGAGACCACGGTCCCACTGGACATGGTGACGCAGGGGAATCATAGGGAGCGTATCAGTTTCTTTATTATTGATTCGCCTGCGTTTCCAGTGGTGCTGGGGACTCCCTGGTTGGCCCGGCACAATCCTAAAATTTCGTGGAGACAGGGGTTCTCCAGGGGTGGTCAGAGGAGTGTTCTGGAAGGTGTTTGGGAGTTTCCATCGGTGCCACGTCGGTGGAGAGTCCAGACCAGGGTTCCACGGTGTGCATTCCCCCCGAGTATGCCGATTTGGCAATCGCTTTCAGTAAAGTGAAAGCGACTAAATTACCACCTTATCGACCGGGAAGGGATTGTACGATAGATCTCCAGGTAGACGCTGCGCTTCCCAAGAGTCACGTGTACCCGCTGTCCCAGGAGGAGACGTTGGCAATGGAGACATATGTCACGGAGTCGCTGGGACAGGGGTACATTCGGCCCTCCATTTCACCCGTCTCCTCGAGTTTCTTTTTGTGAGGAAAAAGGAGGGAGGTTTGCGTCCGTGTATCGATTATAGAGGTCTAAACGCCATCACAGTGGGGTATAGTTACCCTCTACCTCTCATCGCTACGGCGGTGGAATCGTTCCACGGAGCGCAGTTCTTCACAAAACTGGATCTCAGGAGCGCGTATAGTCTGGTGCGTATTCGGAAGGGAGACGAGTGGAAAACCGCATTTAGTACTACATCAGGCCACTATGAGTACCTCGTCATGCCGTATGGGTTAAAAAATGCTCCAGCCGTTTTTCAATCCTTTGTAGACGAGATTCTCAGGGACCTGTGCGGGCAGGGAGTGGTTGTTTATATCGATGACATTCTGATCTACTCGGCCACTCACACCGCGCATGTGTCTCTGGTGCGCAAAGTGCTTGGTAGACTGCTGGAGCATGACCTATACGTCAAGGCTGAGAAATGCGTGTTCTCTAAACGAGCCGTCTCTTTTCTGGGATATCGCATTTCCACCTCGGGGGTAGTGATGGAGGGTGACCGCATTAGTGCCGTGCGTAATTGGCCGACTCCGACCACGGTAAAGGAGGTGCAGCGGTTTTTGGGTTTTGCCAACTACTACCGGAGGTTTATCCGGGGTTTTGGCCAGGTAGCGGCTCCCATTACCTCACTGCTGAAGGGGGGCCCGGTGCGTTTGCAGTGGTCAGCCGAGGCGGACGGAGCATTCAACAAGTTGAAGGCGCTGTTCACTGATGCGCCCGTGTTGGCGCATCCGGACCCCTCTCTAGCATTCATAGTGGAGGTGGACGCGTCCGAGGCTGGGGTGGGTGCCGTGCTATCACAGCGCTCGGGTACGCCACCAAAACTCTGCCCCTGCGCTTTCTTCTCAAGGAAGCTCAGCCCAGCGGAGCGTAACTATGATGTGTGGGGGACCGGGAGTTGCTAGCGGTGGTTAAGGCACTGAAGGTGTGGAGACACTGGCTTGAGGGGGCTAAGCACCCCTTTCTCATCTGGACCGACCACCAGAATCTGGAGTATATTCGGGCAGCTAGGAGACTTAACCCACGTCAGGCAAGGTGGGCCATCTTCTTCACCCGGTTCCGGTTTACTTTGTCTTATAGACCGGGCTCCCAGAACGTAAAGGCTGACGCACTGTCCCGCCTTTACGACATACGGAGGATGGGTCCACCGAACCAACTCCCATCCTTCCCGCCTCAAAGTTGGTAGCCCCAGTGGTATGGGAGGTGGACTCGGACATCGAGCGGGCGTTACGGGCTGAACCCGCTCCTCCTCAGTGTCCAGCGGGGCGAAGGTACGTGCCGCTTGGTGTTCGGGACAAACTGATTCGGTGGGCTCACGTCCTACCCTCCTCGGGTCACCCTGGGGTGACGAGGACAGTGGGGAGCCTTCGGGGAGGTATTGGTGGCCTACGTTGGCTAAAGACGTTAAGGGTTATGTCTCCTCCTGTTCAGTGTGCGCTCAGAGTAAGGCTCCTAGGCACCTTCCTAGAGGGAAGCTACAACCCCTCCCCGTTCCACAGCGGCCATGGTCACATCTGTCCATAGATTTCCTGACCGATCTTCCGCCGTCTCAGGGGAACACCACGGTTCTAGTGATTGTGGATCGGTTCTCTAAGTCCTGCCGTCTCCTCCCGTTGCCCGGTATCCCTACAGCCCTACAGACTGCGGAGGCGTTATTCACCCATGTCTTTCGGCACTACGGGGTGCCGGAGGACATCGTTTCTGATCGGGGCCCCCAATTCACGTCTCGGGTATGGAGAGCGTTCATGGAACGCTTGGGGGTCTCCGTCAGCCTGACCTCCGGTTATCACCCCGAGAGTAATGGGCAGGTGGAGAGAGTGAACCAGGAGGTGGGTAGGTTTCTACGGTCGTATTGCCAGGATCGGCCAGGGGAGTGGGCACGATACATTCCCTGGGCTGAAATGGCTCAGAACTCACTACGCCACTCCTCTACTAACGTGTCCCCTTTTCAGTGTGTGTTGGGGTACCAGCCGGTCCTGGCACCATGGCATCCGTGCCAGACCGAGGCTCCTGCGGTGGAGGAATGGGTACAGCGCTCCAAGGAGACCTGGAGGGCCGTCCAGGACTCTCTACGACAAGCGAGTGGACGGCAGAAGAGGAGTGCTGACCGCCACCGCAGTGAGGCCCCCGTGTTTGTACCGGGGACAGGGTCTGGCTCTCGACCCGAAACCTACCTCTCCGCTTGCCCTGCCGGAAGCTGGGTCCGCAGTGTGTAGGGCCCTTTAAAGTCCTGAGGAGAATAAACGAGGTGTGTTATCGATTACAACTCCCTTCCTATTATCGTATTAACCCCTCGTTTCATGTGTCTCTCCTCAGGCCGGTGGTGGCTGGTCCCCTGCAGGACAGTGAGGTACCGGAGGTCCCTCCCCCTCTGGACATCGAGGGGACCCCGGCGTACACGATCCGGGCCATTCTGGACTCAAGGCGCCGGGTGAGGGGCCTGCAGTACCTCGTGGACTGGGAGGGGTACGGTCCGGAGGAGAGGTGCTGGGTACCGGTGGGGGACATCTTGGATCCCTCCATGTTGAGGGATTTCCATCGCCTCCATCCGGATCGCCCTGCACCTCGTCCTCCGGGGCGACCTCGAGGCCGGTGTCGGCGCGCTGCGGGAGCCGCGCGTCAGGGTGGGTACTGTCACGAGTCCGACCGAGGGTGTTTCCTTTTCCCGGGCGGGTGGCGCTCGGCGGTCGTCGTCACCGGCCTATTAGCTGCCACTGATTGTTTTTCCTCCCCCTCCTTGTATGTTTAGTGGTAGCACCTGTGTAGGGTTAATTAGTTTGTCTTTATTAGACAGCCGGCCCGCCTGGTTGTTGTGCGGGATTATTTCTATGTAACCTTCGGCTCTGTTGTGTTTGGAACGTTACTTTTGTGAGCACCCTGTGGTGTGTTAAGCGCTATTAAAAGACGCACAGCATTGAAATCTCTGTTTCATGCATTTGACTCCACACCCACGACACCCGGAGCATTACAATATAGTTGAGTATCTCACTCTCAGGAACAACCAGTTAGTGATGGAAATGTATGTGAGGCAATCTGTCGTTGTAGAGAGATACAGTATGTTAGATGTATATTTAAAATGTTTGCACTTTGTTTTGGATGCCTGTAATGTGGAACCATGAGTAACAATACACTTAAAGCAAGGTACCACCCTTTGTTTTTTATACTGCTGCTACTCGCTGTTTATTATCTATGCATAGTCACTTTACAAATGACCCCGACTAACCTGTACCCCCGCACATTGACTCGCTACCGGTACCCCTTGCATATAGCCTCATTATTGTTATGTACATTTATTTTGTTACCTATTGATTTGATTCAATTTTTTTTAACTCTAATTTATTTAGTAAATATTTTCTAAACTCTAGTTCTTGAACTGCATTGTTAGTTAAGGGCTTGTAAATGAACGTCTCTCAGTAAGGTCCACACCTGTTCTATGTAGCGCATGTGACAAATACGCATGTGACAAATATAAGTCTCGTGACTTATATGTGTGTTATGACATTGGGATGAAATTTCCATATTCATATGTGGCATTAAATTACCCCTTTGCGGCCTGAGGTAATTCATAATCGCTTGATAAATGCTATCAAGAAGCATATCTGTATGTTCCCACTTACCCAACATGACTGCAAAGTTAAGTTGATATCTTTATTTTGTTGTTGCATTTTGACGTTTCCTAAAAAATATGAATATACCGTTGAGGACACGAGGACACGAGGACACGAGGACACGAGGACAACGAGGACACGAGGACAACGAGGACACGAGGACAACGAGGACACGAGGACACGAGGACAACGAGGACAAAGAGGACACGAGGACACCGAGGACAACGAGGACACGAGGACACGAGGACACGAGGACAACGAGGACAACAAGGACACGAGGACACGAGGACAACGAGGACACGAGGACACGAGGACAACGAGGACAACGAGGACACGAGGACACGAGGACAACGAGGACAACGAGGACACGAGGACACGAGGACACGAGACACGAGGACACGAGGACACGAGGACACGAGGACACGAGGACACGAGGACACGAGGACGAGGACACGAGGACACGAGGACAACGAGGACACGAGGACACGAGGACAGGACACGAGGACACGAGGACACGAGGACACGAGGACACGAGGACACGAGGACAGTGTTGAGGGCAACGAGGAGGTCGAGGACACGACGAGGACAACGAGGACAACGAGGACATTTCGAGGACACAACACGGGACAACGAGGACACGAGGACACGAGGACACGAGGACAACGAGGACAACAAGGACACGAGGACACGAGGACAACGAGACAACGAGGACAACGAGGACACGAGGACAACGAGGACAACGAGGACACGAGGACACAAGGACAACGAGGACACAAGGACAACGAGGACACGAGGACAACGAGGACACGAGGACACGAGGACAACGAGGACAACGAGGACACGAGGACACGAGGACAACGAGGACAACGAGGACACGAGGACACGAGGACACGAGGACACAAGGACACGAGGACAATGAGGACACGAGGACAACGAGGACACGAGGACACGAGGACACAAGGACAGTGTTGAGCTGTGAGTCACCCTGACATTTCCCAATCAGGGCTAGAGTACAACGCAGTCTATTATACGACTAGAGGACACGAGGACACGAGGACAACGAGGACAACGAGGACACGAGGACACGAGGACACGAGGACAACGAGGACACGAGGACACGAAGACGAGGACACGAGGACAACGACGAGGACACGAGGACAATGAGGACAACGAGGACACGAGGACACGAGGACACGAGGACAACGAGGACGAGGACACGAGGACACGAGGACACGAGGACACGAGGACAACGAGGACACGAGGACAACGAGGACACGAGGACACGAGGACACGAGGGACACGAGGACACGAGGACACAACGAGGACACGAGGACACGAGGACAACGAGGACAACAAGGACACACGAGGACAACGAGGACAACGAGGACAACGAGGACACGAGGACAACGAGGACAATGAGGACACGAGGACACGAGGACAACGAGGACACGAGGAGGACAACGAGGACACGAGGACACAAGGACAACGAGGACAACGAGGACACGAGGACACGAGGACAACGAGGACAACGAGGACACGAGGACACGAGGACACGAGGACAATGAGGACACGAGGACAACGAGGACACGAGGACACGAGGACACGAGGACAGTGTTGAGCTGTGAGTCACCCTGACATTTCCCAATCAGGGCTAGAGTTGCTTTTCGTACAACGCAGTCTATTATACGACCCTATTCGTGCGCAGCCACAGGGTCATCCATCATGCACAGAACACACAGGTAGGGGAAGAGCAAAACACTGCCACGCTTCTCAACAGGTTCAGGTCGATTGCCCAGAAGACATGTATTCTGCACACGCATTAGATAAACATTCGTTATGGCATTTGTTGCAACACAACATCAACACAATATCACATGGGCGGGTTACTTACATGTAATAATTAGGTACTGATCACACAGGATAGACAATCCTACTGTGTGTGATTTATAATGGAGTACACCTGCAGTAAGAAATATATATCTAAAGACATCTCTCTATTCTACTGTCAGAGCCATTCTTAACCAATGTTTAAAATAACAGAGGTACTTGGGGCACTGTATCTTAGTAATTAATTAGCCAGGGGGCTGTGACAATAGATCTAAAATATGTCTTCGCAAGACAAGGTGGAACCCTGGGTCCTTTTACAGGTGACCTGACAGAGTAGGAAGGAGGGATAAGGGAGAAAGTGGGGGAGGAAGAAGGAGAGAGTAGGAGGAGGGAGGCAGAAGGAGGTGTGGGGGTGGGGTGGGGGATCTTTACTGGCTTCCCAGGGCCTGTTTGTTAACATGGCATACAGGGTTAAAGGTCTGGCCCCAAGCTGCAGCCCTGTCACTGTGAATTACAGACAGGCAAAGTGTAGAGCCTGCCAGGGCAGATCTGGCAGGGGGCCTCAGGGAGAAGACACTGGAGGAATCCTCTGGTGCTCCGTGGACCCCAGCAGACCACCTCAGCCTATGGAAGATACTCCTTTGTAGTGTTTCATCATGGATGCTGTCTTTATATGGACAACATAGATTATAGCTACCGCAAATCTTTACAATTACAAACATCAAAATATGTGACATTCTAATTGAATGCAATACATTATTTAGTGAAAGATTGTTTATGAGATTGTGTTGCAACCATTGCATCTGAGAGAGTTGCAGTGTTGGTTAAACTAATGTAAATGACAGTATTTGTCTTGAAAGCCATGGGAGGCTGAAGGATCTAGTGGAGGATGATATCAAGGACACTATCATGTATCCTATCAATGTTCTCCACCTCGCAGCTTTGCTGTCTGTCTGTGTGCAGTTAGATTACTTCCTAGGAGCACTCGGCATTGTCAGACTCTCATACCAGAATCCACTCACTCTGGAAACACAGATACTCTTTAAGGTTATTTACATGAGGCCTCCATCGTCTGTCCAACTCCACATCTTCAGATGTCAATCAAAGTGCCAAGTGATTACAGACGATCGCATCACTTTGATTAATTATGACTTTTATGCAAAACTTTACATTCAATGAGCGCTTATTTAACAATCTTATTTAACAATCTCAGTAGAGACTGCGGTGACTGACCAACTGACAGCTTTTAGCAACAAATTCATCTCATTAGATTAGGGGAAATGAAGAATGACAATATCTCATAACAGGTTCATGCAAACGAGCTCTTGCATTCTGATGTACAGGATCAGATCCAACCAAATATGCTACTCATCTCCTAATAACTTTATCTCCCAGTAATAAAACACAGACTGTCATCCATGTTATCAGCAAAATACAAATTATTAACTTTTTACTGATAAACTTTTATCTATATTTTCCCCCTTAACTTTTACTTTTAGCTTCTTAACTTTTTACATAGAGAACAACAGAACAGACCTCAAACATCCTGACCCGATGCTTGCAATGACGCATCCGCACAAGTTTTGGCATTTATTAAGGATGACTTTGACGAGTTTGTCATTAGCTCCAAAAATGGCTTGCTGGATAGTGAGCCTCACTAATCCAAATTCGCTCATATTTCCTTGGCATGGTAATTGTTGTTAAAACAGGGCCTTTGGCGAAGATCTGCCCTGTTCATTAGAGAGGCTTCATCAATTAACGCTACCCAGAGGGCTGTGTGTCTAAAACGCTCTGAGCATACTCTCCTTTCTTATCAGCACTCATTTGGTTTTCTTCAACACTCCACTTTTTCTCTGTGGGGATAAGATATGGATACGCTACTAAGCACTGCTTATGGTAATGTTTATGTCATGAATTAACATGGTTTGATTGGTTTAGAATGGATGGAAATAAGCAGAGGAGAATATTGCTCAATTTTGACTTCAATATAATAGCTATATGAGATCACTGTCCACCGATTTGGATATTTTGGGTCTATTATTGCAATAAACATACTGCAAATGCTTATTTTCGTATATCCACATACTATGTGTTTTGTTTATGATATGACATGTTATTGATAATCGCAGGTAAAATATTAGGTCCATAATAAGCCATGTGACCCTTAGATAAGCCCCTACTCATGTTTATGCTGTATCAACTGTACTGTAAGTCTATATAATGCACATACAGCATATCATAAACTCTTTCTTGTGTGTGTGTGTGTGTGTGTGTGTGTGTGTGTGTGTGTGTGTGTGTGTGTGTGTGTGTGTGTGTGTGTGCATGTGTGTGTGCGTGTGTGTGTGTGTGTGTGTGTGTGTGTGTGTGTGTGTGTGTGTGTGTGTGTGCGTGTGTGTGTGTGCGTGTGTGTGTGTGTGTGCGTGTGTGTGTGTGTGTGTGTATGTGTGTGTGTGTGTACGTGTGTGTGTGATTCACATCATAACTCTATGCTTGTTAGTGCCAAAATATCAACTTCTGTTGGCACAGAAATCAGAGAGAAAGATCGCCCTCTAGTGTCAATAGATGTAAACAACATCACATGATTAGTCATTCTCAATGTACAGTTGACATATATTTATTAGGCCCAGTGCAGTCAAAAAATAGATTTCCTGAGTTTTATATACACTGAGTGTACAAAACATTAAGGACACCTGTTCTCTCCATGACATAGACTGACCAGGTGAATCCAGGTGAAAGCAATAATCCCTAATTACTGTCACCTATTAAATCCACTTCAATCAGCAATCAGTGTAGATGAAGGAGAGGAGTCAGGTTAAAAAAACGTTTTTTTATGCCTTGAGACAATTGAGACATGGACTGTGTTTGTGTGCCATTCAGAGGGTGAATGGGAAAGACTAAATATTTAAGTGCCTTTGAACAGGGTATGGTAGCCGGTGCACCGGTTTGTGTGTGTCAAGAACTGCAACGCTGCTGAATTTTTCACACTCAACATTTTCCTGTGTGTATCAAGAATGGTTCACCACCCAAAGGACATCCAGCCAACTGGACACAACTGTGGGAAGCATTAGAGTCAACATGGGTCAGCATCGCTGTGCACACTGTTTTGAGGGCAAAAGGGGGTGCAACTCAATATTAGGAAGTTCCTAATGTTACTAATGATCCTAATGATTTGTACACTCTATATTTCCACATTATGAGGTTGGAATAATACTGTGAAATTGTGAAAATAATGTTAATGCCCTTTTAGTGTAAGAGCTGTTTTAAAAGACTGCCTGAAATTTCAGCCTGTTTTGGTGGGATGGAGTTGTGGCCTTACTTGGTGACATCACCTTGTGGTAAATTAGTCGATAGACCAAAAAGAGAGTTCCAAACCTCTCTGCTAATAACAGCACATTTTCAGTTTTCCTCTCCTTACTCAGAGCACTCCCAGACAGTCCTAGCTAAATTCTTGCTTGAGAAATTGCTCTTCGCTAAGAAGCTATTTTTGTTTTGTTTTTACAATTTTGATTGAAAACAATTACAGTACGCTACTTAATTGTGACCCAGAAATGATTTGATATTTAGATCAAAATGGCTGCATTGGACCTTTAATGGAGGTGTTTATGGTCTCCCTTTCCTGCAGTGAAATGACCAAATCACCCTCTAATGGCCTTATGGGTGGAATGTTATTAATATTAATAATTCATCATTTATTTAACTTTATTTTAGAAATCCACTGAAAATCCAGTGTTTTTATATCAGACAGTTTTGCTATAATTTTGTCTTCTGTGCTGTATATAAAGTGTAATATTGGGATGCAAAACTCAAAATGGAATACATTTCAACTCTTTATCTGACATGGTACAGGTGCCTTTTTGTTAAGCCCATAACCATGTGTGTGAGGTGTATACTTGTTTCAAAGTAGATTTGTTTAAGACTACCAATAATCACTTTGTGTGACCCTGATTTAGCCCACTGCAGTAAAAGGTTAAGATATCTACTGAAGTGCTCTACGGGTTCTTATTGGCATATCAACTTTATTCTTACAATAATATTTTCACATATTTTTACTCTATTTTCATCCTTTTATGTTTGTGGACAATTAACTGTTCAATGGAGTTCAACACGATCTTGGGACCACATTTGTTTCCAAAATATCTGTGTAATGGCACATGCTAAATATCTGTGTAATGGCACATGCTAAATATCTGTGTAATGGCACATGCTAAATATCTGTGTAATGTCACATGCTAAATATCTGTGTAATGGCACATGCTAAATATCTGTGTAATGTCACATGCTAAATATCTGTGTAATGTCACATGCTAAATATCTGTGTAATGTCACATGCTAAATATCTGTGTAATGTCACATGCTGTGTAATGGCACATGCTAAATATCTGTGTAATGTCACATGCTAAATATCTGTGTAATGGCACATGCTAAATATCTGTGTAATGTCACATGCTAAATATCTGTGTAATGGCACATGCTAAATATCTGTGTAATGGCACATGCTAAATATCTGTGTAATGGCACATGCTAAATATCTGTGTAATGTCACATGCTAAATATCTGTGTAATGTCACATGCTAAATATCTGTGTAATGTCACATGCTAAATATCTGTGTAATGTCACATGCTAAATATCTGTGTAATGTCACATGCTAAATATCTGTGTAATGTCACATGCTAAATATCTGTGTAATGTCACATGCTAAATATCTGTGTAATGTCACATGCTAAATATCTGTGTAATGTCACATGCTAAATATCTGTGTAATGTCACATGCTAAATATCTGTGTAATGGCACATGCTAAATATCTGTGCAATGTCACATGCTAAATATCTGTGTAATGTCACATGCTAAATATCTGTGTAATGGCACATGCTAAATATCTGTGTAATGTCACATGCTAAATATCTGTGTAATGGCACATGCTAAATATCTGTGTAATGTCACATGCTAAATATCTGTGTAATGGCACATGCTAAATATCTGTGTAATGGCACATGCTAAATATCTGTGTAATGTCACATGCTAAATATCTGTGTAATGGCACATGCTAAATATCTGTGTAATGTCACATGCTAAATATCTGTGTAATGTCACATGCTAAATATCTGTGTAATGTCACATGCTAAATATCTGTGTAATGTCACATGCTAAATATCTGTGTAATGTCACATGCTAAATATCTGTGTAATGTCACATGCTAAATATCTGTGTAATGTCACATGCTAAATATCTGTGTAATGTCACATGCTAAATATCTGTGTAATGGCACATGCTAAATATCTGTGCAATGTCACATGCTAAATATCTGTGTAATGTCACATGCTAAATATCTGTGTAATGGCACATGCTAAATATCTGTGTAATGTCACATGCTAAATATCTGTGTAATGGCACATGCTAAATATCTGTGTAATGTCACATGCTAAATATCTGTGTAATGGCACATGCTAAATATCTGTGTAATGGCACATGCTAAATATCTGTGTAATGTCACATGCTAAATATCTGTGTAATGGCACATGCTAAATATCTGTGTAATGTCACATGCTAAATATCTGTGTAATGTCACATGCTAAATATCTGTGTAATGTCACATGTCACTAAATATCTGTGTAATGTCACATGCTAAATATCTGTGTAATGTCACATGCTAAATATCTGTGTAATGTCACATGCTAAATATCTGTGTAATGCACATGCTAAATATCTGTGTAATGTCACATGCTAAATATCTGTGTAATGTCACATGCTAAATATCTGTGTAATGTCACATGCTAAATATCTGTGTAATGTCACATGCTAAATATCTGTGTAATGGCACATGCTAAATATCTGTGTAATGTCACATGCTAAATATCTGTGTAATGGCACATGCTAAATATCTGTGTAATGGCACATGCTAAATATCTGTGTAATGGCACATGCTAAATATCTGTGTAATGTCACATGCTAAATATCTGTGTAATGTCACATGCTAAATATCTGTGTAATGTCACATGCTAAATATCTGTGTAATGTCACATGCTAAATATCTGTGTAATGTCACACTAATGTTTTCCATATTTTCCTTATGCATATTGAGAAAACTTGGGTAACACTTTGTGAATTCACAAACAGATGCAGGCTTTCTTGCTGCGTAGAAGATATGACTTTCAACCCTGCAAACACATTCAATTATATATACAATAGTAAACACAGAATATAATAAACCATGTTGAGTTTCCTTGTTAAAAAATCCACACATTATGCTTCACTCACATTTAAAACAATTTCCATAATAACAGACAACAAATGAACAGGAGGAACTGTCACAGAGTGAAAATTCAGAAATTCCAGGGCAACTGTCGATTTGTTTCAGTGTGACTGAGAAATAAAGGTCAGTGTGTGTGTAAGGGGTGGGCGTGCATGGGAGGCCAGGAGGGGGGCGACTCCCCCACACACCTGAGAAGGCTAAAGAACCCTGCTTGTCCTTAATTACTGGCTCCATAACTTGGTCTATTGTCATGCATAGACGATTGGGCAGGACTCGCAGTGTGCAGACAGCATGCCACACTAAGTGTCGGGTGTGGTGGGTTGGTGGGGTCACCAAGATCAGCATCTCCTGTAATTAACCTGTGTACTGGCCCCTTCCCAGAGAACAGGTAAGAGTCTACCCGAGAGAACGCAATCCAACAACCAACAAACCCCCAAATTGTAAAGTTAATGAGTCCTCTTACCTAATCCTTTCTCATTTTGGCAGCGGAGGCCAGTTTGAGTTGAGACAAGTTATATGTTTTTAAATGCAGCTAATGGAATTAAATTACTATCTGGTCTGAATGGTTGACAATGTAGCGGGGTGATGTTGTCTTTGGTAACAGAAAACATTTAAATGTCTCTGTTTTTTAGATGAAAGGTGTACTTTCTATTTTCCTCAGTTGTAAAACTAACATGTGCAAGCTCTTATTACTCACGTATAAAGCCCTGATATTGAAAGCGTTGGGCTGAAATTTACAATGAGCCCAGTGTCGTTTTATAACTTAAGACATTTACAACCCGCATAAACCCCAGGATAGTCTCCCAGTAAAAAGTGCTCTGCTGTTAGATTAGTGGCAGGAATGAATGGAGAGTAGAAATGCCACTAAAATACACTTGTGATCTTCATCAGCTCCATGGATGATGTTGGATAGGCTTTGGTACTCGTGCATCTCTAGTTGTTCTTAGTAATTAATAAATATGTCACTTCCTACCTTTGCCAATACAAGTCCTAACCTCATTCTGAAACTCAACTAAGATAAATAGATATACAAGGCAATAAATAGATAGATATGCAAGGCAATAAATCTGTCTTAAATCAACCTAAATACATACAATATGTGCCCCCCCCCAAACCATTTAATAGAAACAGAACACATTGAAATCAGACATTGCTTTGTATCCATGTGAGGCTTCTCATGCAATATCCCTCATCTGGTTGAGAGTGCCTTTGAAAAGCTCAATACATAATTCAACATAAAAAAAACAGTAGAATGAAACAATGGGTTCCTTTAAAGAGTTTTGGATCTTCAACCTTTTTTAAAAGTTTGCTTTTGTGTGGCTGTATCTGTCCAGAAGGGGTAGTGAATAGGGAACAACAATTATTCTCCATTTTCTTTTTGCAACTTGTTTCTAAATCATCAATGAGAAAGAAAGAAGCTTTTCTTCTTCTCCTGATGCTTCTCCTCGAATTGTCAACTAAGTGCACCACACCACAGACAAAATCCCCTGTACCGCTTGTTTACCATAAACAACACGATACGCATGACAAGGAAAAATGCCTCTGGTTAAAAGTGTAGGGTTAACAAACCAAAAATCCAGCCCTTCTAAAAATGTTGTTGCTTGGATAAAATAATTGAGGAAACAAATACCTGTTTGACTACATAATACATGCAGTGCATTCTTAAAGTATTCAGACCCCTTGACTTTTTTCACATTTTGTTACGTTACAGCCTTACTCTGAAATTCATTACATAGTTTTTTCCCCCTCATCAATCTACACACAATACACCATATTGACAAACTATAAACAGGTTTCTAGAAATGTTTGCAAATGTATTCAAAATAAAAACCTGAAATATTACACTTACTCCACTCAAGGACATTCAGAGAATTGTCCAGAATTGTCCTCCAGACGTGAACCTTGGCATTCAGGCCAAAGAGTTCAATCTTGGTTTCATCAGACCGGATTTCAAGGTCTGATTGGTGGAGTGCTGCAGAGATGGTTGTCCTTCTGGAAGGTTCTACCATCTCACAGAGGAACTCCAGAGCTCTGCTTGAGTGACCATTGGGATCTTGGTGACCTCCCTGACCAAGGCCCTTCTCCCCCGATTGCCCAGCTTGGCCGGGCGGCCAGCTCAAGGAAGAGTCTTGGTGGTTCCTAACTTCTTCATTTAAGAATGATGGAGGCCACTGTGTTCTTGGGGACCTTCAATGCTGCAGAAATGTTTTGGTATCCTTCCCCAGATCTGTGCCTTGACACAATCCTGTCTCTGAGCTCTAAGGACAATTCCTTCAACCTCATGGCTTGGTTTTTGCTCTGACATGCACTGTTAACTGTGGAGGTTTATACAGGCAGGTGTGTGTCTTTTTAAAATCATGTCCAATCAGTTGAATTTACCACAGGTGGACTCCAATCAAGTTATAGAAACATCTCAAGGATGATCAATGGAAACAGGATGCACCTGAAGTCTCGTAGCAAAGGGTCTGAATACTTATGTAAATAAGGTAGTTCTGTTTTTTATTTTTAATACATTTGCAAAAATGTCTACAAACCTGTTTTTGCTTTGTCATTATGGGGTATTGTGTGTAGATTGCTAGGATATTATTATTTTTAATCCATTTTAGAATAAGGCTGTAACGTAACAAAATGTGGTCTGAAAATGTCCGAATGTGTATTTGTGGGACTTTGACGGGGATAGAAACAGAGGGCACCAGGTAGCCTAGGGGTTAGGAGAGTTGGGTCAGTAACAGAAAGGTCGCTGGTTCGAAGAGGCGAATAGGTCAAAAATCTGTCGATGTGCCCTCGAGCAAGGCGCTTAATTCTAATTGCTCCTGTATGTTGCTCTGAATAAGAGGGTGCGCTAAAATGTAAACAAAGGCATTTGTTTTGAATGTGAGGGAGAGAGTATTTCTCAGATAAAAGGAGAACAACTCACCAGAATACTTAGAGGTGCTGAGTTTAGGGCTAATGCAGGATTTGTGCAGTAGAGTGACTACACTGGCTACACGGGCAGTGAGTGACAGTTCCAATCTCTTGTTGTTCTGAGGAGGCAGGAAGACTGCAATAGGTTTTGAGAGAATCAGATCAGGGTGGATGCTCTTATCTCTCTAAGTATGTGACAGGCAGGGCCTCAGGGCTAACTGGGGATGGAGCTTGATATCGTTCACATTCAGAACAGGCAGGCAGGCAGGCAGGCAGGCAGGCAGGCAGGCAGCAAGTTGGAACATTAATTTACTCCTGTCTCTTCAAGAAGGCTTTTAAACGATGTGATGTAACGATTGTCAATATAGGCGATTAGACCTTGCATGAATCTTAAAGGGATAGTTCATCAAAATTTCCTATTTAGATATTATAGGGGAAATCTGCTGTTGAAAAAATAACAAAGGACCACCCCAACACGTTTAAAAAAAATAAAAAGCTGGGGATGGGGAGGAGCAACGTAAATATTCAAATTCATAGACAGAGCTATGGATGCAAAAACGGACCATCCTTGATATAAAAATGATAACCATGATTTGAGGCTATACAGTATTTGTTTACATTGTTCTTCCAAAACAAGGCTATATTTTGGGTTATGATCGGGTACGGCAGTTAAACTAAGCTCATGAGGCATTTATGAGTTATATTCTTCAAGAATCAATGGGTACATATCATTTATTTATATGTCCGAAAATGTATGCAACTGCCGATGTCCCCTTTATGTTGGTCCTTACCTTGATCCCTTTTATAATGGAGGACAAGCACATATGCTAACATGGATAGATAAAACAAAACTAAAAAGACATGGCTTTAATCAGAATGTTATGTACTGGATACCTACCACACTAAAGTGAACTCGCATGCCACAAATCAATCTAATAACAACATGATGTAAATCAGTCTCTCTGAAACCCATCATCAATATAATAACCATGCAGTATGTGTACTGCATGAATTTCAGTGCCATGGTTTAACCCAGTGACAAGTGAGACACATTATATAATCTTCATACCAAACAGTCCACAAAGCACAGTTGTATCTATGCATATAGGGTGGCTTCTGAATGATAACTTTCTCAGTAGGATGAGACTTGGTAGGGGGCTGCAACACCAGAATGTCCCTTGGGCAGAATGCTCCATCACCAGAATGCTCCAACACCAGAATGTCCCTTGGGCAGAATGCTCCATCTCCAGAATGCTCCAACACCAGAATGTCCCTTGGGCAGAATGCTCCATCACCAGAATGCTCCAACACCAGAATGCTCCAACACCAGAATGCCCCTTGGGCAGAGTGCTCCATCACCAGAATGCTCCAACACCAGAATGCCCCTTGGGCAGAGTGCTCCATCACCAGAATGCTCCAACACCAGAATGCCCCTTGGAATGCTTCAATAGCAGAATACTCTGAGTCGATATTCACGTAATAATAAATAATTCCCCTCGACCACGTCGACAAATTGGGGAAAACAACCATTCTTTTCCATTCACCCTCATTGTAAAAGAGGCAACTTTGTTGTAGATTTTTTTATACAGAAATAACTAAACATGCCAAAACGCTGCTGTGTTGTTCAATGTACATGTAACCAGGTCAAAAATCCCGACCTACGAATCGCAATGCTCCCACGTAAGGACATAGAGCTTGCAAGAAGAGCCCTGTGGCTTCAGGCTATTCGGGGTGGGAGAGTGGGAAATGCGGGACCCAGTGCCCAAGTAGTCTACACTTAGCTATGTGTGTGGGAAACATTTCATCACAGGTAAGGCTTGTTTAGTATAGTCCGTTTGTAACTCCACTCACTATTTCTAGCTAAACTGTATAGTCCGTTTGTTTGTGTTATTGGTCTTGGCTAGCTTAATGTGTCACGCCCTGACCATAGAGAGCCTTTTTATTCTCTATTTTGGTTAGGTCGGAGTGTGACTAGGGTGGGTAATCTAGGTTGTTTTATTTCTATGTTGGCCTGGTATGGTTCCCAATCAGAGGCAGCTGTTTAGCGTTGTCTCTGATTGGGGATCATATTTAGGCAGCCATTTCCCCACTTTTTGTTGTGGGATCTTGTTTATGTGTAGTTGCCGGTGAGCACTCCATAGCTTAAAATATGTGAAACCCATATCACGGGTTTCGAATGTTTCGAATGAAACCCATATCACATTGGTCCGAATGTTCTTACGACGACCGTGACATAATGTTCCAGTCAGTAGCTAGCTAGCACTAACACACGTGGCTGCTAGCACCGTCATGACAAGGGGCATGAGAGAAGCTACAATATTAGGTTTTTCTAAGTATTGAAAATGCTAGGGAGAAGGCAATGTTGAAAAGTCATCTTTAGACATGTTGTACTTTTCTTAAATGTAGTTTTGTCATTGATTTAAACAAGCAGACAACAACAAAAAAGGTCACGTTTTTGCTGTGAGTCAATGGGGTAACCTAGGCAACCACAGGTTATTTTTCCCACAGGTGGGCAGGGCCGTGATGTTTTATCTAATATTGACTGGGACTATACCAGAATGCAGAATGCTCCACAATACCAGAATTTCAACAGAAACCTAAAGCCTTTTAGACCAATTACTGCCAGTTAAAAGCTCAACTTTTACAACTCAGACTATGGAAATGACTGATGTCCATAAGATGTTCATGTGGCACTTGACTGTTTTGATTCATATTAAGGTTGTGGGAAGCACTTGTGTACACACCATTTTGTGAATGACTACTAGTATGAGACTGAGGTATGAATAATAATTGTCAGTCATACAGTATAGCCAGCCATTCATCATGTCTGTATCAGACTTCCCTTGAGAATAAACCCATAATCTTATTAATCTATGTTCTTTTTTAAATACATAGAAAAAACATTACATAAGATATCTTCTATCACACTATTCAACCAGTAAATACAAAGAAACAAATAGGCCCAGACTTAGTTGTGTGGACAAATGTGTCTAAATGTGCTGATTGGAGCATTAATGTGGTAATTAACGAGGCCATCACCTGACATTACAGCTTGGCAGATGAGCACTGAGCCCTCCAACCTCTCTGATGATGAGTCGTTGTTCAAAAACCTGAACAGGATGCAAATGGTTCACTCAGGCCCGTTGCCAACTACAATGCACTCAGGGGCAATTAAGCAGCCCTGGATCCAACAGCAGGGCACAAATTCTTTGAATATCCACCCAAAAAGAGCAGGAGATCCACCCAAGACATCCCACAAAGCATTAAAAAAAATGTCAAAACTGGACATTAATAAGAAGGACGAGAAGGGGTTGAAAGAAGACGAAATCACCTTTTCTAATTTTTCCATTTTCTCATTTTCTCATGAAAAGGTTTCGAGGGAGATGAGTTGACTTCCTCCAAGGCACGTAGCTTTAGACGGAATTCATTTATTCAAAAGTAACAGCATTTTTAAAACTGTACTTGGAAATAACAAATTAAGAAACTAATTTAGTACAATCGGGTCATTAGTGCGATGGTAAGTATGAAAAGCAATTTTCTTGTTTGTGCTATATCCCTTGAAGCCTTGTATAAATCTGAAAGCACAATAGTCGACGCCTAGAGGATTTGGCCCTAACAATTCACGGTTGGTGAAAGTAAAATGAAATCAGTTATTTAAACATAAGCCTTCTCACACTTCATGCGAAGGACTCCCAATCCATCCCCCGTCCCCATCTGTCTCACACATTTCCGCATTGCTTGACAAGAACGAGATTCTTACCCTTGAGGCAGACGGCAAAAAAAACATTATCTTGGTGTCAGAAGGGACAAACAGCCCAGGTGAGAATGGGATGATTATTACATTTTAACATTGCTATTTAACCATAAATCAAATGGCCTGTGTGGCTGCATGCTGTACAGTCTGGGAGTTCTACTGCAGTGGCTATATTTCTCTACCTCACTCACTTTCACAGCTGCTTTCCACTGATTGATAAGCATGTTCAGTTTTGTTATAATTAAGCAATAAGACACCTCAGGTGTTTGTGGTATATTATCAATATACCACGGCTAAGGGATGTTCTTACACAAGACGCAACATGGAGTGCCTGGATACAGCCCTTAGCCGTGGTATTTTGATAATATACCACAAACACCCGAGGTGCCTTATTGCTATTATAAAGTGGTTACCAACTTATTTAGAGCAGTAAAAATAAAACATTTTGTCATACCCATTGTATACAGTCTGATATACCACGGCTTTCAGCCAATCAGCATTCGCTGCTCGAAACAGCCAGTTTATAAAATTGTATAATATACACATATACTGTATGTCACATATAGTATATATAATGACATTTTAATACATACAGTAAACTAAGTAAAATACTGATTCAAAATTGATATTTTAGGACAATATGTTCTGTTAACATATGTTGACATATATCAGAATGTAAGTAATTTGTTTAAGAACAATTCTCCATAACAAATATATATAATTAATGATTGCATTATTTCATGTCTTTAATCAAAATAATGTTACCAGAGATGGGTAGAGTACTGAAAATCTGTATATAAGTAAAAGTTTAGATTGTAATTAACTCATGTAAAAGTAAAAGTAGCCATCTTAAGAAACCAGTCAAGTAAGAGTAAAAAAAGTATATGGTCAGACTACTTAAGTACTAGTTACAAATTTTGTTCTGTAATTTTTTACACCTTATGGTAAATTGTGACAGCAAACAAAAATAACATGAACTTAGTGCAATGGATTTGACATTCATGTATTATTTAAGCCTGCTAGCACCATCTTGCACAGGTAGGCTGTAACGTTTCAATGAGTCTTATTCAAATATCTATCAATGTGCTCAATTTCATGAAAAGGTAAATGGTACGAGACATCAGAATACTTTCACAATTTCAATAGCATTAATGAACATTTATTTCACAATATTCACAATTTCAACTACCTATGATGGTAAAATGCATACTAAAAAGATTGCTACTGTCACGAGTGTCGTTGGAAGTAGACCAAAGTGCAGCGTTGTGAGCGTACATTTTCTCTTTTTATTTTAAAATGTTGCCAACAAAACAACAAACGAAAGAAACAACTGTGACAGAACTACCCACCACCAAAGGACCAAGCAGCGTGGTCAGGAGGAGAGGACACGACGGAAACCTGAGAGGCAGCCCAAAAATATTTTTTGGGGGGAGCAGATGACGTGGGCATCGGTGCTGAGGGGTGAGTCCAAGACCGAGGAGGAATTCTTGGACCGTTTGAGCGAGGAGTGGTTGGCAGTGGAGAGGGACGAAAGAGTTTGGAGGGGTTGGAGTGTGGAGCAAGACAGTCGCTTTGAGGAACATGTGAACCTTCAGGCACCATGCTTTGCGGTTACACGTACTGTGTCACCGGTACTCATGCACAGCCCAGTGCGTCCTGTGCCAGTACCCCGCAGTTGCCAGGCTAGGGTGAGCATCCAGCCAGGATGGGTTGTGGCAGTTCTAGTGCGTCTCCACGGCCCAGTATATCCTGTGCCAGCTCTACGCACCCGGCCTCCATTGATGATCCATGGCACGAAGCCTCCAGTGAGGATCCATGGCACGAAGCCTCCAGTGATGATCCAGTCCGGGGCCCGCAACGAGGGTGCCCAGTCCGGGGCCCGCAGCGAGGGTGCCCAGTCCAGGGCCCGCAACGAGGGTGCCCAGTCCGGAGCCAGCAACGAGGGTGCCCAGTCCAGGGCCTGCAACGAGGGTGCCCAGTCCGGGGCCCGTAGCGAGGGTTCCGAGTCCGGGGCCAGCAACGAGGGTCCCCAGTCCGGGACCCGCAACAAGGGTCCCCAGAACGGGGCCCGCAGAGAAGGTCCCCAGTCCGGGGTCGGCGGCAAGGGTCCTCACACCAGAGGTGCCACCAAAGCGGGGTGAGCCAGAGGTGGAGTGGGGTCTACGTCCCGCACCAGAGCCGCCACTGTGGATAGATGCCCACCCAGACCCTCCCCTATAGGTTCAGGTTTTGCGGCCGGAGTCCGCACCTTTGGAGGGGGGTACTGTCACGCCCTGACCTTAGAGAGACTTTTTTATGTCTCTTTTTGGTTTGGTCAGGGTGTGATTTGGGTGGGCATTCTATGTCCTTTATTTCTAAGATTTGTGTTTCTATGCGTTGGCCAGGTATGGTTCTCAATCAGGGACAGCTGTCTATCATTGTCTCTGATTGGGAATCATACTTAGGTAGCCCTTTTTCCCTCCTTTCAGTGTGGGTAGTTAACTATGTTTGTGGCACTAAAGCCGTGTAAGCTTCACGGTTGTTCATTTTGTTTCTAGTTTTGTCGGCGTCATTCCAAAATAAAAAGGAAAATGTACGCTAACCACGCTACACCTCTGTCCACTTCTTACGACGGCCGTGACAGCGACATTATTTTTATCAAGGAGGTTCTGGTAAGTATTAAAACAGTCAAACTAAAATCAATATTGAAATTTCACTATCAATCATGTTAATCGTATGCAAGTCAGAAACATTTCAGCATGGAATTAAACATTAAGGTAAGAATCAATCTTTTTCCTGCCAAGGAAGGACTTACCCTCCATCCACCTTCTCTTCCGAACCTCTCCTTTCCACTTTGAAAGGCATTTTCTTGGCTGGCAAATTCTCCTCCCCCTTGGTTGTGTCCCTACAAGCTGTGAACACACACAAATATATATTTCTGGAGTTTCTCTCATTCTTCTCTGCAGATCTTCTCAAGCACTGTCAGGTTGGACAGGGAGGGTCGCTGCACTGCTATTTTCAGGTCTCTCCAGAGAAGTTCTATCGGGTTCAAGTCCGAATAGAATTAAGGTCAGATTTGCCAAATGGAGGGCGGGGGAGAGCTTAGTATGCATCTCTGTGTGTGGAGTAAAGGTGGTCATTTTTTTCCCCCCTGGTTGCACATGTGACGTGCTGGTAAAAAGTTGGTCAAACTGATTTAAGTTTGCCTGCATTAAAGACCCCGGCCACTAGGAGCACCACTTCTGGGTGAGCATTTTCTTATTTGCTTATGGCCTTATCGAGTTGGTTGAGAGTGGATTTAGTGCCAGCTTTGCTTTGTGGTGGTAAATAGAAGGCTACAAATAATACAGATGATAATTCTCTTGGTAGATAGTGTGGTTGACAGCTTGTTATCAGGTACTCTACTTCAGGAGAGCAATACCACGAGACTTATTTAATGTTAGACATCGGTCACCAGCTGTTATTGACAAAAAGACACACCCCCACCCCTCGTCTTACCAGAGGTAGCGTCTCTGTTCTGCCGGTGCATGGAGACTCCTACGTTGTCTTTGCTGTGTGCTTAGGGTCATTGTCCTGTTGGAAGGTGAACTTTCACCCTCAGTCTGAGGTCCTGAGCACTCTGGAGCAGGATTTCATCAAGGATCTTTCTGTACTTTGCTCCATTTACCTTAAACCTGATTAGTCTCCAAGTCCCTGCCGCTGAAAAACATCCCACAGCCTGGTGCTGCCACTACCATGCTTCACAGTAGTGATGGTGCCAGGTTTCCTCCAGATGTGACACTTGGCATTCAGGCCAAAGAGTTAAATTTTGGTTTCATCAGACCAGAGAATCTTGTTTCTCATGGTCTGAGAGGACCTTAAGTGCCTTTTGGCAAACTCCAACTTCATGTGCCTTTTACTGAGTAGTGGCTTCCGTCTGGCCACTCTACCATAAAGGCCTGATTGGTGGAGTGCTGCAGAGATGGGTGTCCTTCTGGAATGTTCTCCCATCTTCACAGAGGTTCTCTGGAACTCTGTCAGAGTGACCATCGGATTCTTGGTCACCTGCCTGACCAAGGCCCTTCTCCCCCGATTGCTCAATTGGGCCGGGTAGCCAGCTCTAGGAAGAGTCTTGGTGGATCCAAACTTCTTCCACTGTGTGCTTGGAGACCTTCAATGCTGCATACATTTTTTGGTTCCCTTCCCCAGATCTGTGCCTCGACACAACCCTCTACGGACAATTCCTTCGATCTCGTGGCTTGGTTTTTGCTCTGACATGCACTGTCAACTGTGGGAACTTATATAGACAGGTGTGTGCCTTTCCAAATCCTCCCCAAGCAATTGAATTTACCACAGGTGGACTCCAATCAAGTTGTAGAAACATCAATGATTATCAAAGGAAACAGGATGCACCTGAGCTCAATTTCGAATCTCATAGCAAAAGGTTGGAATACTTACAGTTGAAGTCCGAAGTTTACACACACTTAGGTTGGAGTCATTAAAACTAGTTTTTCAACCACTCCACAAATTTCTTGTTAACAAACTATAGTTTTGGCAAGTCGGTTAGGACATCTACTTTGTGCATGACACAAGTCATTTTTCAAACAATTGTTTACAGACAGATTGTTTCACTTATAATTCACTGTATCACAATTCCAGTGGGTCAGAAGTTTACATACACTAAGTTGACTGTGCCTTTAAACAGCTTGGGAAATTCCAGAAAATTATGTCATGGCTTTAGAAGCTTCTGATAGGCTAATTGACATAATTTGAGTCAATTGGAGGAGTACCTGTGGATGAATTTCAAGGCCTAACTTCAAACTCAATACTTCCTTGCTTGACCTCATGGGAAAATCAAAAGAAATTGTAGATTTCCACAAGTTTGGTTCATCCTTGGGAGCAATTTCAAACGCCTGACGGTACCACGTTCATCTATACAAACAATAGTATGCAAGTATAAACACCATGGGACCATGCAGCTGTCATACCGCTCAGGAAGGAGACGTGTTCTGTCTCCTAGAGATGAGCGTACTTTGGTGCGAAAAGTGCAAATCAACGCACGCACACACACACACACACAGTGAGTGAGTCCAATTGAGTAGGAGGATTCTGCGCTGATTTGACCGGTTGATATAGCTCACGTCAGACTTTTTGCAGTGTCTATGTTCTGTTGCTTGTATTTTCACATGATGCACAATATGTAAATAATAGCCAAATGTATCCAAACATTGTCGACCAAAACGTGTTCCCTCGCAATCAGCTGGAAGCGCTTATGAAATTTGCCAGCTGATTGCATGGGACAACTTTTGGTCTGTGCTTCAGGTAAACTTGGCTATTGTTGACATACTGTGCAGGTTTCATGTGAATTGTATCAGCATTGAAAACTCTAACCGACATACAGACCAGCGTACTGAAGTCGGGTTAATAACACTATTCTGTGATTATTTTGTCTCGGTTTACCTACTACATAAGAACAAAATCAGAGGACAACAGGTAAAGTACTTAGAAATTAAGTTTATTCAACTGTCTGACTTGTGATGGGACTGTTCACAAGTCCTAAATGTTAGAGATGGGATAGGAGTCTTCCACTCTTGGATTTGTAGATTCTAGTGGCAATCTAAAGTGATAGCTAGCTAGTTAGCCATTGCCACACACATCTGATTCACTCTTTATGCCAATGCCAAGGTGGCTATTTAATTTAGCCAACGAGCAGAGATCATATGAGGAGCTAAAAATAGGAGATTGAACATTCTGTCAGATTCTGTGTTAGCCAAAGCAAAAGGACTAACTAGCTAGTTCGCTACCTAGCCATTTCATTTGCATTCGCCCTCAAAATAACATTTCAACAGCAGAATTGTTTACGAGAAACACTTAAATTACTCCAGAAATATATAATATTTCAAAGGCAGAAGGTAACTAAAGTCCAATTTTCCACTGATTGCATTTGGCTAAAAACACACAAACAAAAATCTCTTAAGGAGTGAAGATGTGCGCTTCACTTCAAGAGCTGTGGTGGAGATACAGGGTTTGACCGACAACTTTGAGAGCCAAACGACTTAAGAGTTTTGATGACAAGATATTTAGAATACATTTAATTGGTAGAGGGGTCGTGAAACGTTCTTACAGATGTAAAGGAAAACCAATAGTATTGAATCATGTACAATGAAAATCACAACATTTGAGTGACAAGCGTGACAAGGTTTTTTCATTTGACAGCGACTAAACAGTATAATACTATAAATCTAACTGAAGTGATTTGGTAAATGTAACAGAGTTCTTCAGAAATTACTTGAGTAAGAATACAAGTACAGCCCACAGAGAGTAACTAGAAAAGTACTAGTTCCTCCAGACAGTACAGCCCACAAAGAGTAACTAGAAGGGTACTAGTTCCCCTCCAGACAGTACAGCCCACAGAGAGTAACTAGAAGGGTACTAGTTCCTCCAGACAGTACAGCCCACAAAGAGTAACTAGAAGGGAACTAGTTCCTCCAGACAGTACAGCCCACAAAGAGTAACTAGAAGGGTACTAGTTCCTCCAGACAGTACAGCCCACAGAGAGTAACTAGAAGGGTACTAGTTCCTCCAGACAGTACAGCCCACAGAGAGTAACTAGAAGGGTACTAGTTCCTCCAGACAGTACAGCCCACAGAGAGTAACTAGAAGGGTACTAGTTCCTCCAGACAGTACAGCCCACAGAGAGTAACTAGAAGGGTACTAGTTTCCAGACAGTACAGCCCACAAAGAGTAACAGACTAGTTCCTCCAGACAGTACAGCCCACAGAGAGTAACTAGAAGGGTACTAGTTCCTCCAGACAGTACAGCCCACAGAGAGTAACTAGAAGGGTACTAGTTCCTCCAGACAGTACAGCCCACAGAGAGTAACTAGAAGGGTACTAGTTCCTCCAGACAGTACAGCCCACAGAGAGTAACTAGAAGGGTACTAGTTCCTCCAAACAGTACAGCCCACAGAGAGTAACTAGAAGGGAACTAGTTCCTCCAGACAGTACAGCCCACAGAGAGAAACTAGAAGGGTACTAGTTCCTCCAGACAGTACAGCCCACAGAGAGAAACTAGAAGGGTACTAGTTCCTCCAGACAGTACAGCCCACAGAGAGTAACTAGAAGAGTACCAATTCCTCCAAAAATGTACTTACAGTAAGTACATGAAACGTGTTTTTACTGTGTGCATATTTCAAGTGAAGTAATGTCAAAAAGGTCACAATGTTATTTTTTTTTAATGTGTACTTTCTAATTAGAAATGAAATATGTCTGTGTTGACGTGATTAGCTGGCTTCTGTTTCATTCAAAGCCTTCATCTGAGCTCCAGAGTGTTGACATTGATGAATTTACAAATGAAGCACCTCAGGGTATGCAGTGAAATGCGAAATGTCACTTCAAGAGGAATAACTGGCATGCCTCTTCTTTTCTTAATGCCCTATTTAACAACAGTGATAAGGTTGAAAAGTGAACAAGGAGGAAATGTCATAAGGGAAAAATGTTTGGCGGGAAAAACATGGCATTACTTTTAATTTGTGGTACGTTAGTTACACACAAATACATACACAAATACATAATACATAATACATATAAATCTATCTAAAACACAACTGGTGTACTTAGCGGTCAAACAATAATGATTAAATTAAATGTAGAAGTTATAATAAAATAGTCTGCCTTTACAAAGGTACTGTACAGTTTACTCTATATTACACGGGAGAGATGAGAGACATTTGCATGGCACTGTTATTGTGAATATAATTACGAGCGACATTAATTACTGGGATTATGCTAATTTGGTAATTTCAGAAAGCCTCTAATTTGAACAAACCCTGAAGTATGAATATGTGATTGTGTCAGGACTTGAAGAAAGAGAAAGTGACAGTTTATTTGTTCATCCCTTTACATGTTTGTTTTCACTGGTGGTCTCTGATATTTGGGCTAAACTGATTTGTGTGCCGAAAAAACAAACATACGAACACTACCCGCACTGTCCAGTTCTTTTTATCCTTTGGACATTTCATAGCCAGTTTCTCTGTTTACGAGTGGGACCATATGCCGCTCCAAACAAATCTATTTTTCCATCTCCACAACACATCACAACTCACATTGAACAATGGAATCGTTTGCTCATGTTATTGTGCCAATGGTCAAGAGACACTGGTGGAAGAGAAGAAGTGAAGGAGCAAGCAAGTTCGATATCATAACATTAACCCTCCACCTCCACATCGCCATGAGAAAGGAAGTCTTCTGTAATTCCCTATAGGCAGGTGGAACGGGTGGAACGAGGTCCTCTGAGTTCTTTAAACAATCGCAGCCTGTTGTTGATGCTCATGTTGTTGTCAGGTCAGGGACACTTGCTAGCAGTTTGGCCCCGCAGCATGGGGTGCCAGGGTGATGTAATCCTGCCCTCTCTGAAACTCTAATTCCACTGTGGGGCCAGGATCTTTCTCTATGTCCTTCAGGGACCCCCGGGCTACAGAGGCTAACATTCAGCTAATCAGAGCGAACAGGGATGGCCCCTGGAGTCCTCTGCTAATGCAAGGCCAATCCAGCCAGACAGGAGGGTGACCCGTGTGGGATGGGAGGACCATCTCTCCACAAATCACATATAGTTTAGCTACACTGTATAAACCCCATCGGCATATTGTCTATTCCCTCCCTATTCCATAGCCTGATATGTTTGTTGCTGTCATTGCTTCTCATTCGATGAAGTTGAAGCAGCCCTGCATCAAAATAGGAAAAGCACACCTATTGTATTGTACTCACATGGCTGAGAAAACTCTATGTATTTTCAATAGGAAAATACAATTCATTCATTCTCACATGCAAATATACTTGTTGCACGTCCGTGGGAAAATTAGCTTATGTCTTTTAAAGTAGTCCTGCATGACATGTTACAGTCCCATTAAAGTCAATAAAGATAAACGTAGGGTGGCATTTGACTTGAGATATGTGCACCTAACTACGACATTCTCCTAAATCATGCATTGATGTCATTGAGAGACTTACACGAAAATTCGGAATACCTGCCATAAAGTATTATCATTTGAAACCACAATATTGTAGTAGGACAAATTGTAGTGATCAAATGCATTCTTTCCTTTAATGTCAATGTTATACTGACCAAAAATATAACTGCAACATGTAAAGTGTTGGTCTCATGTTTCATGAGCTGAAATAAAAGATTCCCGAAATTTGACATACGCGCACACATAGCTCATTTCTCTTAAATTTGGTGCACAAATTTGTTTACAAATTTGTTTACATCCCTGCATTTCTACTTTGCCAAGATAATCCATCCACCTGAGAGGTGTTGCATATCAAGAAGCTGATTAAAGAGCATGATCATTACACAGGTGCATCTTGTGCTGGGGACAATAAAAGGCCACTGTGAAATGTGCAGTTTTGTAGCACAACACAATGCCACAGATGTCTCAACGTTTTGAGGAAGCTTTCATTTGGCATGCTGACTGCAGGAATGTCCAACAGAGCTGTTGCCAGATAATTTTATGTTCATTTCCATAAGCCGCCTACAATGTTGTTTTAGAAAATCTGTCTGTACGGCCAACCGGCCTCACAACCGCAGACCACACGTAATCACGCCAGCCCAGGACCTTCAGATTTGGCTTCTACACCTGAGACAAGCCACCCGGACAGCTGATGAAACTGTGGGTTTGCACAACCAAAGTTTCTGAGTTTGTGCAGAAATTCGGTCTCAGGAAAGCTCATCTGCATGCTTGTCATCCTCACCAGGATCTTGACATAACTGCAGTTCGGCGTAGTATCCGGCTTCAGTGGGCAAATGCTCACCTTTGATGGCCACTGGCCCGCAGGAGAAGTGTGCTCTTCACGGAATTAATCCTGATTTCATTTGAACCGGGCAGATGGCAGACCACGTGTATGGCGTTGTGTTTGGCAGCGGTTTGCTGATGTCAACGTTGTGAACAAAGTGCCCCATGGTGGCGGTGGTGTTATGGTATGGCCAGGCATAAGCTATGGAAAACAAACCCAATTACATTTTGTTTATGGCAATTTGAATGCACAGAGATACTGTGACGAGATCTGGAGGCCAATTGTCGTGCCATTCATCCACCGCCATCATCTCATGTTTCAACATGATATTGCACAGCCCCATGTCACAAATGTTGGTCACACCAGATACTGACTGGTTTTATGATCCATGTGCCTTTTTTTTCAAGGTTTCTTTGACCAACAGATGCAAATCTGTATTCCCAGTCATGTGAAATCCATAGATTAGGGCCTAATGAATGTATTTCACTTACTGATTTCCTTCTAGGAGCTAAAACTCAGAAGCATCTTTGAAATTGTGGCATGTTGTGTTTACATTTTTGTTCGGTGTAGATCCAATTACAGATAGATTGTATGACCAGCAGTGGAGTCCAGATATGTTAGTCCAATAATGAACATCCGTAGTAGTGTTACATGAGTAGGTAGGCATCTAACAGAAACACGCGTAATACCAACTCCTAGAACACACAGAATACTAACTCCTAGAACACACATGATACGAACTCCTAGAACACACATGATACTAACTCCTAGAACACACATGATACTAACTCCTAGAACACATGTGATACTAACTCCTAGAACACACATGATACTAACTCCTAGAACACATGTGATACTAACTCCAAAAACACACGTGATACTAACTCCAAGAACACATGTGATACTAACTCCTAGAACACATGTGATACTAACTCCAAAAACACACATGATACTAACTCCTAGAACACATGTGATACTAACTCCAAAAACACACGTGATACTAACTCCAAGAACACATGTGATACTAACTCCAAAAACACACGTGATACTAACTCCAAAAACACACGTGATACTAACTCCTAGAACACATGTGATACTGACTCCAAGAACACATGTGATACTAAGTCCTAGAGCTTTGAAGCTCATCCTCCACATTTCTATATACCTCAAACCTGCATAACCCTTCAAGCTTTTACCCATCTGTCTCCATTCTCTGCAACGTTTAGAAAACAAGAAAGATTTCTTCTGAAACTATATGTAGAAGGATGTGGTTCAACTTCAAGCGATTGTGAATGCTCTCCCAAAAATGCCAACCAACAAACCAATCTTGGGATCTGAGTTAATTAAATGTGTGAGACTAGGATGTTCTGTACTCATGCTGTCAGTGTTGACAGGTAATTGGGGCACAATTATCCAGGCACTTGGACACTTGAGAATTACGCCATTGAACGCAACTCATTAACATGCCGCCCTAATAAGGAGTCTTTAAGTGGCGTTCAGGCGCTGCTCAGACTAGTTCTTGGGTGGGAGGCTGTCACTCTCGTCTCTAATATCTTACACAGAGGTGTGTTTACGTGTGGGTGCGTTTGGGAGAGAGGGTGAGGGAGAGATGAGGGTAGAGATGGGGGAGAGATTTGCATGTATGTTGCATAGTAAAAGTTGAACTGTCAGCAAATATATCAGTGATTATCGATTATAGTGCCATCACAGCTGTGAAAAGAGATGTGTGTGTGTGTGGATTGTGGAGAAGAGAGTTATATGGGTGTTTCATAGATCCATAAAAAAGATGTCCACATTTACAGTATTACATGTTTTTGCGTAACTTTCCTTCCTGTTTAAGTTCAGTTTGTCATCATACACTAGGCCAGACATGTTCCCACAGCCACAGAGGACTATTCATAATGACGGAGGACAATTATACAGCAAACCGTTGGCAGTCTGGTGCGAATACCTGACAATTTAGAGTTTCCTCACATCTGTCCCAAATGCACTCAATTCCCTATATTGTGTGTTACTTTAGACCAGAGTCCATATGGACGAGGGGTGAATTTTGGGGTGCAGACTTTGTTGTACTTCAATTGTCTTCACGGCTGTCTTCGCTGTCTCCGAAACACAGCTGCTGTGTCACTTTCAATCTCACCTTGCCTCTTACAGCCAGTCTCGACAAGCATGACGCAACCACATGCCCGTACTAACTCAATGTTTCGACACCCAAAATCATAGGCTGCCTGGCTTGTTCCTCCCTTCAAGACCAACTAAGAGTAGCACGCTCTAACCTTATGGCTTAGATCAGTGGTTCTCCAACTCTGGGTCAGTGAACAGTGTTTGTGCCCAGTGGGGGGGGTGTTACCCAACACTGGAAGGGGGACCGAATGAAAAAGTTTGGGAACCCCTGTCTACCTCTCCATTCAGATACTATAGCTACACAGTAATGAGCAGGAACACCCACAGTCAAAACCAACTAACACTACCTACAGTAAGTCTAGAACAGAACAGTGCACCCATAGGATGCTTCTGTTCTCAAATTAATGAGTCCCTTTAACTGTTCAAGATCACAGAGACAATTTTATTTAATTTTGTTTTCTAAACGCACCATGGATTTGAGTTTGTTTTGACTGCTATGTGAGCGTAATAAAAGTTTGACAAACTTTAAAGTGAGTTTCTATAGGGCTAATGTACAGTAAGAGCTCTATAGGGCTAATGTACGGTAAGAGCTCTATAGGGCTAATGTAAGGTAAGAGCTCGAAAGGGCTAATGTACAGTAAGAGCTCTATAGGGCTAATGTACGGTAAGAGCTCGATAGGGCTAATGTTCAGTAAGAGCTCTATAGGGCTAATGTACAGTAAGAGCTCGAAAGGGCTAATGTACAGTAAGAGCTCTATAGGGCTAATGTACAGTAAGAGCTCTATAGGGCTAATGTACAGTAAGTGCTCTATAGGGCTAATGTACAGTAAGAGCTCTATAGGGCTAATGTACGGTAAAGAAAGGGCTAATGTACAGTAAGAGCTCTATAGGGCTAATGTACAGTAAGAGCTCTATAGGGCTAATGTACAGTAAGAGCTCTATAGGGCTAATGTACGGTAAGAGCTCGATAGGGCTAATGTACGGTAAGAGCTCGAAAGGGCTAATGTACGGTAAGAGTTCGAAAGGGCTAATGTACAGTAAGAGCTCTATAGGGCTAATGTACAGTAAGAGCTCTATAGGGCTAATGTACAGTAAGAGCTCTATAGGGCTAATGTACAGTAAGAGCTCTATAGGGATAATGTACAGTAAGAGCTCATTCTTCCCATGCTGTGGTGGAAGTAAAACTCTTTTTTATTGATAACAGAAAATAAAATCAAAACAAGAAGCTGTGCATTTTCTCTGCATAACTAGGCCGTCATTGTTAACAAGAATTTGTTCTTATCTGACTTACCTGATTAAAAAATGGTTAAATTACAAGATTGTTGTTTAACATTAACCCCCAAAACTCCCTTTTGATCGAATAGCAGTCTTTGGTAGGAAATAATCAACTACAACAATGTCAACCTAAGACTTGGATCAACTACTAAGTAGTGAACCCCCTCCCCTCAACCCCTTCCCCAGTTATTTGCCCCCTATTACCCCCCCAATTGGCCCTCAGGCTTCTTCCATTCCTCTTGAGTATGAAAATGTGGCTTGTGTGTCTCCAATAAATCCCTCAGACTAATGATCCCTTTTCAGGGTTGATTCACGGCCATACTGACAGGTCAAATTGCTGGTGTGAATCCTTGGCACGGCATGAAACCACAGAGAGCCCTCAGGCCAGAGAGCAGGAGAAAAGGGGTGGATCCCCAAGCTGCTTTTTAACTCTCTTAACCGACCAACCGGTTGTGCAGTATTTTGGGTGTGTGGAGAGTTTGAATTTGAAAACATTATTGTCCACGATGTAGCAAAGATGTAGTACATTGGCAGAGGATTTAGAGAGTTAATCAAATTAGAAGGAACTTTGTTGTCCACACAATGTAGTCTACAGACTGACAGGTTGAATAATGTGAAGGAGTGATGTTACTGTAAAGATTGTGGAAAACAGAAAGGAAAACACCGCTCACTGCTGCTCATGCTCCCAGTTGATATTTATTTACAACAACGTTTTGAAATCGTGAGCTGCAGTGTGGGGTGTTTTCCTTTCTGTTTTCAGTTGAGTTTGCATTAAGCACAGCTGGATGTGCATATGTTCAGCTTTTTACTGTAAAGATTGTGGCTATCAACAGTGTGGAGGGTCCATAGTGATCACATTGTACCTGTGTTGAAAGTCTAACTATACATATTGGCATGGTTTTCAGATACGTTCCTGGCTATTCAGTAAATATGATCAGGACTTTTATCAGCTGTTAAGTAATATGTGTTTCATGATGCTCCTAGCAGGCCATTGCTCTTATTCCCCCTACACACCCACACACACACACACACACACACACACACACACACACACACACACACACACACACACACACACACACACACACACACACACACACACACACACACACGGTGACTCTTATTTGTTTTCTGGTTGGATCAACGAGCCAATGGCATGCCTACGATTAACCCCTCCATTTCCTCCCTGGCAGTTCCAGCAGTTTCATTTCCCCCTCCTATGTCTGATGTAGCAGGGAGTTTTAACGATAGGGGGAAGCCTTAACAATAGGGGTTTTTTATGCTTGGTTTAAGCGGCCGCTTGTTTATATACAATAAATTGATGTGAAAATCATACTCAGGCCATTTGGAAGCCATTACAAGGGGGAGAACACACAATGAAGTGTCTCTAGAAATAAAGCCTCTGTTCTCGTTGGATTTAAATGAACCCTGGTGTGTAAATCAGTGTTAACATCGTTAGGCAAAGTCTTTGTGGTGAAGGGTGGCGGGTGGTAGTGGTTTAGCAACATAGTCTTCCCTCCTTGTACAGTACTGAGTTGTGTGCAGTGGTGCTGTTCAACAAAAGTTAATTTCTCAACTACTGTATGTACCTATATACTATTTTTCTGTTTATTGGTGCCTGACCTGTGCAGTGTTCTTCCCTGACAAAGAATAAAATACTGTAATAATGTAATAACTGTGTCATAAGCAAGCAGCTATACCAGGCCGATACAGCACTTAATCACAGAATTTGCTTTATGATCCCTAGAATGCATTTAAACCTCACAGTCAAAACTCCTTCAGGAAATACAAGGACTACATCGGCAATAGAACAAATATGCTCATTGTTAAATGCAGCATTTCCCTTCAGATTATGCTGCTTGTTCTGTCAGAGTCATGCTCGGAAACATGTTTCCACTAAAATCTACTTTATACTCTCTCTCTTTCTCTCTCGGCCTAAATGTTCTCCTTTCTGGCTTGCAGACAACAGCTTTTAGAGCTGTACTCCCCCAGGGCCCTGTGGTACTTTTTCCAACAGAGAAAAACAGTCTTCCAATGACAAATAACAGGGACTCACCCACTCAAGGGCACTGTGCTATGCAGATGGGAGCAGATCAAGGTTTGGGAAACTGAGCATCTCAGGACAGAGGATAGGTGGTATAGGCCATAAACTTCAGTATGACACTAAAATAAAAATGTGGTTTGTTAACCATCTGGAGTGCATTGTATTTCGTTTTTACTTTTATGTGCAAAGTAGTCGAATAATGCTGATTATATTGTGATAATGAAGTGGAAATGTAGCGAATCGATGACATTGAAGTTGAAATATGCCACAAGCTGGTATTTTCTGGCATATTTTTCATTCTTTTTTTCAATAAACAATGTGCATTTCAACATTAGACCAAAAGTCAGTCACACACTGTAAAATGTCTTGACTGATACGTAATATCAATCTGTCATATCAGACAACATGTCCTACAAGCCATACATGACAGTTGGACATAGCCCTATATTTTTACAGTCACATCCACTTATGTCGCTGTATCTGTCATTGATTTTGACTACATGATGGCATAATCAAACCTAATAAATAACCTAAATGGTTACACGTTGAACTCGCTGTGTGTTCAAACCCAGTCCTCCGTCTGCTCATTTAATTTAGAGGATCTTTAGGAGCACTTACCACAGCCTGCGACATTTCGGGACAAGGCCTGGGAGAGACAAGAACCACAAGCTGTCAGTGAACAGACCCTGGCATCCCACATTCCCGTCAACGCCACGTCTCACACTAAATGGGATGATGGTACAAAAGCAAGTTGCAAAGAAGGCATACCTCTTTGGTTCACTGCTAAGGATTCCGACTTACATATTAAGATACTTTTCTTCTCTGGTTTTTAGAGAGAAAAAGAAAAGTCTGTCAGCATTTGCGAGGTTGTGACTCAACAGAACAGAGAGACTCAGGGAGGCTAAAATGCTAAATAAGTTACATATCGTTATTGAGAAAATTATAAATTCTGTCATGGAATCTCTCGGGAGTTTTTTGGTGTTTGCGTTACCCACAACTGCTGAAAGAAGATGAATTGATGAACGTTTTGTTAGAATGAGGGCAATTTGAGTTTTGACGGTTGTGAAATAAATCTGATTTATATTAACCGCACAGACATAAAGGGATAATGTAATACATCTGAAAACTACGTAAGAAAGATGGCTGATTGTTTTGTTTTAGCACTGCCAATATTTCATTACTATTTTAATTTGATTTAACCTTTATTTAACTAGGCAAGTCATATATATTTCTTGACTAGACCAATTCATATTAGCCATTTTCTAAATATCCATACAGGCAAAATATATTTCATATCAAGTTAATGAAGAGGCAGACAAGTAAACTGCAGTTAGCCCAGAACAGAGCAGCACGGCTGGCCCTTAAATGTACACAGAGAGCTAACATCAATGACATGCATATCAATCTCTCCTGGCTCAAAGAAGAGGAGAGATTGACTGCATCACCTACTTGTCTTTGTGAGATGTATTGACATGTTGAAGGCACCCAGTTGTCTGTTCAAATGACTAGCACAGAGCTCAGACACCCATGCATACCCCACAAGACATTCCACCAGGGGTCTCTTCACAGATTAAAAAATCAGATAAAACTACTATGGAACAATGCGGACTGTGAAGAGACATAGACACACACACGCATACTCACACATGCTAGCACATGCAATCTACAAACACATCCATTTTTAATATTGTTGAATGGTGTGGGTAAGTCAATTATTGAATACTGCAACAAAATAATAGGTGATAAGCTACAATTAGCCTAAATAATTGTATGGTTTCATACATTTATTTAATGCTTTTATCCAAAGCAACTTACAGTCATGCATGCATACATTTTTAGGCACGATGGTTCTGGGAATCGAAACCGCTATACTGGCGTTGCAAAGCGCAATGCTCTACCAACTGAGCTACAGAGGAGGATCAGATGAGCTATAAAGGACTTCATTTGATTTTGAAAGCACAGATGAAAAGGGTATATGTCCCAATAACTTGACATTTATACAATATTGTTATCAGTGGTGGGAAAAGTAGCCAATTGTCATACTTGAGTAAAAGTAAAGATACCTTAACATACTGAACTAAAATATAAACGCAACATGCAACAATTTCTAAGATTTTACTGAGTTACAGTTCATTTAAGGAAATCAGTCAATTTAAATAAATGAATTATGCCCTAATCTATGGATTAACAAGACTGGGCAGGGATTCAGCCATGGGGAACCAGGCACAATAAGAAATAGTTTTTCCCCACAAAGGGTCTTATTACAGACAGAAATACTCCTCAGCACCCCCCTCCCCTCCCTCAGACGATGACACAGGTGAGGAAGCCGGATGTGGATGTTGTGGGCTGGCGTGGTTACTTACACATGGTCTGCGGTTGTGAGGCCGGTTGGACGTACTGCCAATTTCTCTAAAACGACGTTGGATGCAGCTTATGGTGGACATTCCTGCAGTCAGCATGCCAAATGTACGCTCCCTCAAAACTTGAGACATCTGTGGCATTGTCTTGTGTGACACAACTGCACATTTAAAAATAGCTTTTTATTGTATAGAAGGTGCACCTGTGTAATGGTCATGATGTTTAATCAGCTTCTTGATATGCCACACCTGTCAAGAGGATGGATTATCTTGCAAACAATTTGAGAGAAATAAGCTTTTTGTGCACATGGAACATTTCTGGGATTTTATATTTCAGCTCACGAAACATGGGACCAACACTTTACATGTGGTGTTTATATTTTATTCAGTATAGAAAATTACTTAAGTAAAAGTGAAAATCACATAGTAAAATACTACTTGTAAAAAAGTTAACATAATTGCTAATATATACTTAAGTTTCAAACATTAAAGTATAAATAACTTCAAAGTCCTTATACGAAGCAAAGCAGATGGCACAATTTTCTTGTTTTTTTTGTATTTACAGATAGCCAGGGGCACACTCCAACACGCAGACATAATTTACAAATAAAGCATTTGTGTTTAGTGAGTCCGCCAGATTAGAGGCAATAGGGATGATCAGGGACGTTCTCTTTAAAAGCTTGTGAATTGGACCATTTTCCTGTCCTGCTAAGCATGTAATGAGTACTTTCGGGTGTTAGGGAAAATGCATGAAGTAAAATGGACATTATGTAGTGAAGTAAAGGTAAAAGTAGAAACAGTAAAAAACTTAAGTAGTAATTTAAAGTATTTTTACTTGTTAAGTCCTTTACACCACTGATTGTTATTAGCTAAATCTGACTGAGATGTAATGATAATGTTGTTAGGTTCTACATAAACAGAGTGGGTCAAACAGCTGCAAAGACAAAGTCATGTTTCCACCAGCACAAGTATTTATACCCTCCTATTAACAACAACATTGTCTCCTGAGTGGCGCAGGGGTCTAAGGCACTACATCTCAGTGTTGGAGGTGTCACTACAGACCCTGGTTTTATTCCAGGCTGTACCACAACTGGACGTGATTGGGAGTCCCATAGGGCAGCGCACAATTGGCCCAGCGTTGTCTGGTTTGGCCAGGGTAGGCTGTCAATGTAAATAAGAATTTGTTCTTGATTGACTTACCTAGTGCAATTTAAAAAGATTACTGACAGAATGTAATCTTTCGAAACTCACCCTTTCTCACTCAGTGACTTTCCATACACCTAGTTCTCATTGACCCAAGCATAGACATTCATAATACATGTAAAGTAATCAGTAAGTTGTAGTATGGTAACATGAATAAGTATATTTCAAGCGAGAATCCAACAATGTTTAATTGGTCTATTCCAGAGCTAGCACACCTGATTCAACTTTCCATCTCATCTTCAAGCTCTTGAATCTCACCTAGTTATTTTAAGATTAAGTCGCTCTGGATAAAAGCATCTGCAAAATGACTTGCCTCGTTAAATAAAGGTTAAATAAAAAAATTAAAAATGTGACCGACCGACTCCATTAAGTCTTATGTAGCAAAATCAAATGGGGTTGTTTTACACTGGATAAAAGTAGAGAATCAGAACTAGAAAATGGTATATCATACATTACTGTTGAGGAACAGTAGGGAAGTAATTCTGCTTTGAAAGTTGATTAACTTGTAACCCCACATTTCAGAAAATGGCCCTTGAATGTTTTGGTACACCTACTAGACGCAGGCCTGGGCAATCCCAGTCCCCGCGGGCCTGATTGGTGTCACACTTTTCCCCCATCCCTAGCAAACACACCTGATTTAAACTAATTGCATTTTTAACTGAAGATAATGATTAGTTGATTATTGAAGTCAGGTGTGTTCAAATCAAATAAAAATGTATTCATCACATACACTTGGTTAGCAGATGTTATTGCGAGTGTAGCGAAATACTTGTTAGCTGGGGCTTGGGAAACAGTGTGACACCAGTCACCTCGAGGACTGGAGTTGCCCAGGCCTGTAAGAGCTCTTCTTTGTCTAAACCCATTCAGCATCATTCACACCCTCTTATGCCTTAGCCCCACCCATCTCTTTGAGGATTCACATGTGTGAAATAGAGTGAGTACGGTAGTTAACTAAACAACCAAAGAGTTCAAGACTAAAGGCAGGATTATACTATGTCCATTGTCATGTCTGTAGATAGTTGTCGCAATGACATCATTAACATTTCATTGTCGTCCAACATCAAACTTGTTGTTATTGTCGTTATGAAAAAGTATGAACACAAAAACTACATTCTGCATGACATCAGCAGCCTGATGGTCCAAATACCATAACTCGTGTATTTTAACACCAATAAACCCCATCCGTTTGAAATGAATTTTGCATATGTAAATATAGCAAACCAGGCAACTAAAAGCAACTTTCTAAAAAATGTTTTGGTTATTTTATAGCTTGTTAGCTAGCCAGCTAATGTTAAGTTAGCTGGCTAGCCAGTTCAAATAATGACTATATCATATAACTGACAACATCTTAACTTGAGCTAATTTGGATTCATTATTACAGGAAAATAAACTCAGAATAAGATCATCATTTACACGTTAATGGTGAGCTAATTACAGAAAATAGCTTACGGTTGTGCGTGTGACGAAAAAAGCAGGGTTTTAGAACTTGGACACTGTCTCGTTGGTCTAACGTTATATCCTAATTTGACTTTGGTGCAGGTCATGTTGTTCATCACATTAGTGTCTGGTAACACACACTATATAAAATAAAATCAAAGTTTATTTGTCACATGCACAGGATACAGAAGGTGTATACCGCACAGTAAAATGGAGACTTGCATAGTGGAGTCTTTTGTTTAGACATAGCTAGCTAGCTAAACAATGAACCAAAATCCCAACTCGTAACGTTACTACCCTGTAGCTAAAACTAACCAACTAGGTTCAATGCTAGCTGGCTAGCTAACATTATGCTATAAGTATCAATTTCAATTACTCTGAGATATGAATAATATTACTACACAGATCACACACGTCATGTTAGCTAGCAAATCAGCCAGCTAACGTTAGCTAGCTAGCTAATGGAATGCTTTAACTTGCAATGAAAACAACTTTCTGACAGAACTAAAAATGTATAATATCTGAAAATGTAGCTAACTAGACTCTCTTACCCATACACATGGATGAACACCTCTCCCTCTGTCATGGATGCCATTGTTGCACTTAGTTTGAAGATGTAATCGGGAGGCAGATGTTTTATATAATATCCTTCAATTTGTTTCCCTTTCGACTCCCTCCACATATTTGGAATCAAACAGCAGAATTTTCTCCATCTCTTTAGCTATCTTAACTCTGCCTCCGGGCATTCCACTGATTTCAAAACTCAGTCCTCCAGAAAGTGGAGAGCAACACTTTTACAGTTTTACACGTTAGAAAAGGATTACCTACACGTATTGCGCAGCTCCTGTTATAGATAGAAGCAAGCTACATGGCAGACCAATCCGAACTCATCTCTCGACATGTCCAGTCCATCCATTATCTCAGCCAATCATAGCTAGTGTGAAGGTTCCTTCCTTTTTCCGTGACTAAACCAACTGGGTTTGTAATTTAATAATTGTATTCGTATTTACAGATGGCATACAAGTTTGTTGCTAAGGCTCATTGAAGTTCACATGTCCAAAAATGCATTTTGATAAAATAAAAAATATTTACGTTCAAATGCCTCAACTGTGAAGTAGGGATGCGCGACATACACCTGGTTTCCTGAAATGAATCACAAAAATGTAAAAAATAAATTGGTAGTTCAGAGCTGCAACAAAATTGTGAAACGTCTGGGTTTCCCCAAGGAGAGGTTTGAGAACCACTGCAGTAAAGCAAAGCAGAGGTTACAGCAGTACATTACAGTAAAAAAAAGTAGAAAAAATATTTTCAAAATTCCTTCAGAACCGAAAATGAACCTGATTTCAACGTCTATAAAAAAAAGTATTTTCAATGTCCGGAAAATACATATTTCAAACTTCCTGAAAATATGTCTTTTCACGTTTAATTCAGAACCTGAAATTACCCTAACTTGAATGTCTGGAAAATAGGTAATTTTGCTTAATGGGATCAGGTTTATCGCAACACATTGAAAAATAACTTGACACTGTTGATCAGTCAGCGCAAATTTGGATTAAAATGGCATGAAGAAAATGGTATTGACAGAGGACAGAGTATACTGAATTAATGATACATAAGGTAAGGGAGGGAATTTGTCATGTGTATTGATATATCTAACTTGCTAGCTAGCTAGCATGTTTACTCTCACTGCAATAAAACATTTTATTTAACCTTTATTTAAATAGGCAAGTCAGTTAAGAAAACAAATTCTTATTTACAATGACGGCCTACCAAAAGGCAAAAGGCCTCCTGTGGGATGGGGGCCTGGGATAAAAATAAAAAAAAATACTACTTGTATGTGCATTGGCCAGGTTTAGATTCAACATAGAATGACAATTCATTTTATCATATAGAGTTTGTGTTGTTAGAGGCTGGTCTTGGTTGAGGAACTTTAGGCTAGCTAACAGTTGTTTGTGCTAAAACTAAAATCTGTCTGCACACATAGCTAGCTAGCCAGCTTGACTGGATCATGCCAGAGTAGCTAAAGGAGCAATGCCCATTGCATGTATTATAAGTTAGCAGAGTGGCAGTTTCCCACATTTTTAAGGAAGAATGTAGCTAGCTAGGATCTATTGTCAACATTGAGGTGTGGTCTACAATCTAAACAGCTATGATACAGTTTTGTCTGCTTGTAGCAGTGGCTAGTTGGCTAGCTAACTGGCTATAATATCAGCCAAGGATGTTTCCTAGCTTATTTGTTTGTTCTCTGATTTAGTTTACACAGATGATCAGCCATATGAAAACCTTCCATAGCAAAATATACCTAGCTAGCTACCTAGCTTTCTTTACTTTTAGCTTGCCTCTCATCTGACTGGTGTTAGCTAGGTAGCTGCTAGCCTGCTACTAGCTAGCTGCTGCTGTTGCACAGCAAACAAGTTGCTGGTCCCAGTTTTAGAACTCAGATTCAGCTGAAAATATATTAGCATTGTCAGAAATGTTACAAAAAGGTAGCACATCGTTGGTTCTCCATTGTCACGTGAGAGAGAAAACGAACACATTTGTTCAAAACATTTGCCCCTACAAACTTATTCAATCCGGAAGGTGGCAAGTCTAATGGGCACTTTATGAATGCTGTAGTCTCTTTATTACCCGACACCTAAATATTGAGCTAAGTCAGGGCAAGAAATTAAAAATGTTCCTAAATACTAACAAACCTAACAATACGGTATGTGGTTCTGGACGGCTCATGAGGAAAGGTGGGGGGTGTGTGTTCTGTACCTCCAATCAAGTTGATTTGCAAAGTTTCATCGACTTTGTTGTCATATTGGCTTAGATATAATGGTAGGGAAATTTGAATTTAACATTGAGTTTCAATCAATCCCTACTTATAGTGGCACCAGTTAGAGTGATTTTTTCCCCCCTGAGAAGGTAAATGTGTTAACGGGAGATACTGTACTAGCGCTCTACTGGGGAGGTTGGGATCAACTTTATCAAACCAGTTATAGCCCTATATACAGGCATATCGCTCAAGAGTGAGTTCAAAATTGGACGTCTAACCATGTCGAGGACATTGGGAAATGCCTTCAAAACTGTCCGATGGAGGCAACAGTGAGCGCTATTAACATCAAGTAGGCTTGGGTTTTGCAACGTTATTGTCAACATCCCGATGTCTGCCTTCAATGAATAACTCTCTCTTTCCCCTCCTTGCCTCTTTTGATCTCACCCTTCCCCAGTCACTTCCCACTCACAAGGCAGGCAATACGCTTGACCTCATCTTTGCTAGAGGGTGTTCACCTACCAATCTCACTGCAACCCCCCCCTGAATTGTTCTCCATCGCGTGTCCTGATTCTGCCTCCTCAAACCTACTCACCTCCCTTTCCGTATCCTATGATTCGCACTGTCCCCTTTCCTCCTGGCTGGCTCGGCCCTCCCCTCCTGCTCCGTGGGTGAGTGGCTTAGAAAAACTAAACTTCCGGAGGACCTATCATCCTTCCCTCTTCTCTACCTTCTCTTCATCTGCATCCACTGCTAATGCCACTTTCTATCATTGTACATTTCACACTTCTGCCTATAACCCTAGGAAACTCTTTTCCACCTTCTCCTCCCTCCTTAAGGCATCAGCATGCAGTGTCGCTCGCATACTCTCTTTATAAAAGAGGAAAAAAACTCAATATTAAATCTAACTAGGATGTTTGGTGGAGTATTTCTCAATGGAAAAATGTGCTCTCTCGTTAAATGACAACAAATAGTCTATTTAAGAATCCCTGCTGTTGACCAATCACTGGCGAAGGGGCGTAGAATTTGGCTTCTGAATTTGGCATGCCTCGAGAAAATGTGTGTCTACCAAACAGACGAAAAAACGCCACAAAATGTCTTCAAATATATGCACAATCTCTTCTGAACTCTTCCGTCTGGGATAAATGCGGATGCCTTTAATCCTCCACCCCTGCCCTACCTCCTCCCTCTCTTCGGACGACTTTGTTAACCACTTTTAAAAGGTTGACGACATCCGGTTCTCATTCACTCAGCATTTTGAGTACAGTAGTCCCACTGACACAGAACTTCCCTACGCCTTGACCTCTTTTTCCCCTCTCCATATGAAATCCTGTGACTAGTGAGGTCCGACCACCCGACAACCTACCTGCTCAACCCTATCCCCTCATCCCTTCTCCAGACCATCTCTGGAGACCTTTTCCCATTCCTTACTTCCCTCATCAACTCATCCCTGACCCCTGGCTGTGTCCCCTCAGACTTCAAAAGGACCCGAGTCCCTCACCTCTTCAGGAAACCAACAGTCAACTCCTCTAATGTCAAAAACTACAGAATGGTGTCCCTTCATTTTTTCTTACCAAAACACTTGAGCATGCTGTCTCTGACAAACTCTCTCGCTATCTCTCTCTGAATGATCTTCTTGACCCTAACCAGTCAGGCTTCAAGACGGATCAGTCAACCGAGACTGATCCTCTCTGTGTCATGCAGGCTGCCAAAGCTAAATCTCTTTCCTCTGTTTTCATCCTCCTAGATCTATCCGCTGCCTTCGACACCGTAAACCATCAGAGCCTCCTCTCCACCCTCAGGGCTAGGCATGTCAGGCTTTACACACTCTTGGATTGTATCCTCTGGCAGGCCGCTCCTACCAGGTCATGTGGAGAGGACCTGTGCCTGCACCACGTACTCTCACGATCGGTGTCCCCCAGGGCTCGGTTCTAGGCCCTCTTCTCTCTTTACACCAAGTCACTCGGCTAAGTCATATCCTCAAATGGTCTCTCCCCTTCTGACACCCAGGTGGCGACATGCATCTCTGCATGCCTGGACAACACCCTGTCGTTCTCTGCAAACATCAAAGCAGTGACTAACTCCTGCAGGTTCCTGCTCTACAACATCCGTAGAGTGCGACCCTACCTTACACAGGAAGTGTGTAGGTCCTAATCCAGGCACTTGTCATCTCCCGTCTGGACTACAGCAATTCACTGTTGGCTGGGCTCCCCGTTTGTGGTATTCAACCTTCCCAAGTTCTCCAATGTCACTCTGTTCCTCCGCACACTCCATTGGCTTCCAGTCAAAGCTCGCATCCATTACAAGACCATGGTACTTGCCTACAGAGCAGCAAGAGGAACTACGCGTCCCTACATTCAGGTTATTCTCAAACTTTACACCTCAGCCCGAGCACTCCATTCTGTCTCTTGGTCCTCCCACCCCTACGGCTCCTACTAAAGCCCAGTACAAGGTCTTCTCTGTCCTGGCAACCCAATGTTGGAACCAGCTGCCCCATGAAGCTTCAAAGACTATCTTAAATAATCCCACAGCACCCTCCTCGCACCCCCTTCCCACCCTGAAAAAAAAAGTGGATGAAAGAATGCCTTTCCAACACTAAGAGCAACTTGGAGCATCTTCGAAATTAGACGTTTGGAGGAATGTGGATGAACGTCTAAATCTGCAGTGCGACTGTGAGAGCTAGTTGTATATGATCTCTCACACTAATATCATAAGATGTCACAATTTTATATGATACAACTCAAGCATGTGTGCACTAATGCACACACGCATGCACATGTGTACTTGCGGGCACACACACACACATGTACACGTGCACGCACGCTCGCACATACACACACACAATGTGAACAATGTGATTTAAATGTTGAATTTCTATTCTCCCAAGAGAGTCAGAATGTACACAAACCATTGTAGAGATTTTCTCAGGGGCAATGTTATTTAGTAAGAACAAGAGCTGTACACACAAGCATACCTCTTCTCCCAGAGACACACGCATGCGCACAGAGTGAGAGTGAGAGTGAGAGTGAGAGTGAGAGTGAGAGTGAGAGTGAGAGTGAGAGTGAGAGTGAGAGTGAGAGTGAGAGTGAGAGTGAGAGTGAGAGTGAGAGAATGCCAGGGTCAACCCCTGAGATTCCACAAGTGGTGTTATGATTTGTTAAATAGCTCCACCTACAGTATACATTGCCCACTCCAACCAAAGGATAAATGACTCCAGTGTGTTCTCCTCACGACATAACTGCAACTTCAACATCCTTCTCTATAACTCAAACAGACAGTGTAGTACACGGTACCTTAAACACCCCAATTTTGAAACTCAAATACTTTCCCTGTGATAACAGACCTCTAAGCAACCACTAAGCAGGCTGTCCAGACTATCAACACAGAGGGTCTTGATGGTTGGAATGGAGACCTGGCTCTTTGAGGCAGTGTGGAGACTTGATTTGCTTGACACTGGCGATTCACAACTTGTCACAACATATAAACATGAAATTCATCAAACGTCAAGACATCACTCACTTGTGGTTCAGTCACTGCAGACTCTGTGGTCCTGACTGTGTCTTATTCCCAGATATTGTTTGACTGATGGGGACATAGACTGAACAAAAATATAAACGCAACAAGTGTTTGTCCCATATTTCATGAGCTTAAATAAAAGATCCCAGAAATGTTCCATACGCACATAAAGCATATTTCTCTCAAATGTCTTTCATAAATTGGTTTACATCCCTGTTAGTGAGCATATCTCATTTACCAAGATAATCCATCCACCTGACAGGTGTGGCATATGAAGAAGGTGAACAGCAGGATCATTCCACAGGTGCACCTTGTGCTAGGGACAATAAAAGGCCACTCCAAAATATGCAGTTTTGTCACAACACAATGCCACAGATGTCTCAAGTTTTGAGGGAGCGTGCAATTGACATGCTGACTGCATGTCCTCCAGAGCTGTTGCCAGAGAATTAAATGTAAATTTTTCTACCATAAGCCGCAGTCGTTATAGAGAATATGGCAGTAGGTCCAACCGGGCTCACAAAAAAACATGTGTAACCCTGCCAGCCCAGGTCCTCAACATCAGGCTTCTTCATCGTCTGAGACCAGCCACCCGGACAGCTGATGAAACTGTGGGTTCGCAGAACCAAATATTTTCTGCACAGACTGTCAGAAACCGTCTTGGGGAAGCTCATCTCTGCATGTTTGTTGTCCTCACCAGGGACTTGACCTGACCGCAGATCTGCATCATAACCAACTTCAGTGGGAAAATGCTGACCTTTGCTGGCCACTGGAACGCTGGAGAAGTGAGCTCTTCAAGGATGAATCCGTACTGGATCAACTGTACTGGGCAGATGGCAGACAGCATGAATGGCATCGTGTGGGCAGGCGGTTTGCTGATGTTAACGTTGTGAACATGGTGGATAATGGTTATGGTATGGGCAGGCATAAGCTACACACAATGAACACAATTTCATTTCATCAATGGCAATTTTAATGCACAGAGATACTGTGACGAGATACTGAGACCCAATGTTGTGCCAATCATCCACCGCCATCATCTACTTTTTCAGCATGACAATGCACAGCTCCATGTCGCAAGGATCTGTACACAATTCCTGTAGGCTGAAAATGTCATAGTTCTTCCATGGCCTGCGTACTCACCAGACATGTCACGCATTGAGCTTGTTTGGAATGCTAAGGATCAATGTTTACCACAGCGTGTTCCAGTTCCTGCCAATATCCAGCCACTTTGCACAACCATTGAAGAGGAGCAGGACAACATTCTACAGGCCACAATAAACATCTTAATCAACTCCATGCGAAGGAGATGCAAATAGTGGTCACACCAGATACTGACTGGTTTTGTGATCCACTCCTTTACATGTTTTAGGCATCTATGACCAACAAATACATATCTGTATTAGGGCCTAATGAATTTATTTAAATTGACTGCTCCACAAGTCTGGTTCATCCTTGGGAGCAATTTCTAAACGCCCGAAGGTACCACGTTCATCTGTACAAAATATAGTATGCAAGTATAAACACCATGGGACCACGCATCCGTCATACCGCTCAGAAAGGAGACGTGTTCTGTCTCATAGAGATGAACATACTTTGGTGCGAAAAGTGCAAATCAATCCCAGAATAACAGCAAAGGACCTTGTGAAGATTCTGGAGGAAACAGGTACAAAAGTATCGATATCCACAGTAAAACGAGTCCTATATCGACATAACCTGAAAGGCCGCACAGCAAGGAAGAAGCCACTGCTCCAAAACCGCCATAAAAAAGCCAGACTACGGATTGTAATTGCACATGGGGACAAAGATTGTACTTTTTGGAGAAATGTCCTCTGGTCTGATGAAACAAAAATAGAACTGTTTGGCCATAATGACCATCGTTATGATTGGAGGAAGAAGGGGGAGGCTTGCAAGCCAAATAACACCATGCCAACCGTGAAGCACGGGGGTGGCAGCATCAGGTTGTGGGGGTGCTTTGCTATAGGAGGGACTGGTGCACTTCACAAAATAGATGAATTAGTGAGGCAGGGAAATTATGTAGATATATTGAAGCAACACGAGGCAGGGAAAGGCACAAGGCAAGGAAATTATGTAGATATATTGAAGCAGTATCTCAAGACATCAGTCAGGAAGTTAAAGCTTGGTCGCAAATGGGTCTTCCAAATGGACAATGACCCCAAGCATACTTCCAAAGTTGTGGCAAAATGGCTTAAGGACAACAAAGTCAGGGTATTGGAGTGGCCATCACAAAGCCCTGACCTCAATCGTATAGACAATTTGGGGGCAGAACTGAAAAAGTGTGTGCGAGCAAGAGGCCTACAAACTGACACAGTTACACCAGCTCCGTCAGGAGGAATCGGCCAAAATTCACCCAACTTATTGTGGGAAGCTTGTGGAAGGCTACCCAAAACGTTTGACCCAAGTTAAACAATTTATAGGCAATGCTACCAAATACTAATTGAGTGTATGTAAGCTTCTGACCCACTGGGAATGTGATGAAAGAAATCAAATCTGAAATAAATCATTCTCTCTACTCTTAGTCTGACATTTCACATTCTTAAAATAAAGTGGTGATCCTAACTGACCTAAAACAGGGAATTTTTTACTAGGATTAACACTGAGTTTAAATGTATTTGGGTAAGGTGTATGTACACTTCAACTGTATATATATATTTTTTTCCACTAACTGTTAGTGAGCAGTACTATCTCTTACAATACTGACAATAAAATGTAATAATAAAAGCAACATTCATGCACATTCTGTCACGGGTGAATAGGAGTGGAAGGTAGGAGTCAGGTGCAGAGAGCAGAGGGTTCAAGAAAAATAGGCTATTTATTCCGGCACAAGCGGTCATGCCAAAACACTGACCAACCCAAAACACAGGGTAAAACAGTCCAAAGCACAAAACCACAGCCAAAACTAAATGTGAACACAAAATAATCCTGCACAAACTAGAGCGGGCCTAACAAGCTTAAATAGGCTAGAAAATCAGGAAAGCACAAATAGGAACAGGTGCAGCTAATAAGACTAAACTAACAGAAAAGGAAAAAGGGATCGGTGGCGGCTAGTAGCCCAGTGACGAAGACCGCCGAGCACCGCCCGAACAGGCAGTGGAGCCAACTTCGGCGGGAGTCGTGACACATTCTGCATGAAACATTCTTTAACAGTTTTATGATTTACGTTTAATTTGAAATTGTGCCAATTGTCTAGACTGGGCACACGCATTGATTTTGTCCATCGACACCAGACATGATCAGGACATACAGGTTGAAATATCAAAACGAAATCTGAACAAACTATATTAATTTGTGGACAGGTCAAAACACATGAAACATTCATTGACATTTAGCTCGCTAGCCTGCTGCTGCTATCTAACATTTGGGTTGTTATTTTGAAATGCACAAGGTAATTTTTTTCAGAATTTTTAAAGAATTCTGACCCATATTGAGTCACACAAAATCTTGTGTTCTCTACTCCAACAATTCATCCACAGATAAAAGGGGGAACCTAGTTAGTTTCTAATCTAATCCTTCTTCCGTGTTCTTCTGTGGACTTTATATGTCAGTTGGCAACCAACTTTGACTGGATTGTGGACTTCAGCGTATTTGCAGCGAACTTGCAGTGCAACAGGTGTCAAGAAAAAGAACCAAGTTCTATTTTTAGTGCCTGGCTACGCAGCCGCATGCGAGCAATTTGGATAAAATTATTGAATTTAAATGTACATTTATTTTACAATGCACGGACATGCAACGTGGCCGGTGTGGTCATGTCACTCCTAGGTGACACTCGTCCCTCAACCGATCTGTCTTGTTTTTTATTTTTTTTAAATAAAAATATTATTATTATTTCACCTTTATTTAACCAGGTAGGCTAGTTGAGAACAAGTTCTCATTTGCAACTGCGACCTGGCCAAGATAAAGCATGCAGTTCGACACATACAACAACTCAGATTCACATGGAATAAACAAAGCATACAGTCAATAATACAGTAGAAAAAAAAGAAAACAAAAAAGTCTATATACAGTGAGTGCAAATGAGGTAAGATAGGGAGTTAAGGCAATAAATAGGCCATGGTGGCGAAGTAATTACAATATAGCAATTAAACACTGGAATGGTAGATGTGCAGAAGTTGAATGTGCAAGTAGAGATACTGGGGTGCAAAGGAGCAAGATAAATAAATAAATACAGTATGGGGATGAGGTAGATAGATGGGCTGTTTACAGATGTGCTATGTACAGGTGCAGTAGGTGCATTTGTAGGAAGTGGAAGTTTTTTTCTCTTTTTTTTCTCATCTGCTTCACACTAGTTCCTAATACTGAAAATCACTCTGGTCTTGGTAGCTGTGATGCATTGTCTACTACGGCAAACCATGCTCCAGCTAGCAGCCTAGTACAAGCTTGTTTGAATAGCCGTATGGTAGCTAGTTTACCAGCTTGCTGATGAAGTTTTATGGCCAAAGTTATGGGACAGTTCTATGGGTTGGACCCAGTTCAGGGACCAAAAATATTGAAATGATTTGAGGAACAGAACCTGAACCAAAAACGAAAGTGATCTATACTGTTCTGGAACAGAACTCTTATTTTAAAATCTTAAGAACCAGTTAATGTTATTTTATGTTTCAGGCATTTTTTTTCAGTCACATAAAAATCTAAACAAATAAAAAAATAAAATCACAAAAATCTAATGCAAAGCCCTCTGTCACTCAGAAACTCATTCCAGTGTCTTTGCCAGTTGGTGTGCATGTATGTAGACTATATGCCCCTCCACTCTGTAGCATTGGTTACTGTCGCCTCCTGACAACTTTACAAGCATAATTCAGGAATTAGGACCCTTTTTTTCAATTTTCGCCTAAAATGACATACCCAAATCTAACTGCCTGTAGCTTAGGCCCTGAAGCAAACGTATGCATATTCTTGGTACCATTTGAAAGGAAACACTTTGAAGTTTGTGGAAATGTGAAAGGAATGTAGTAGAATACAGCACATTTCATCTGGTAAAAGATAATACAAAGAAAAAACCAACCGTTTTTTTGTATTTATTTTGTTGCATCTTTGAAATGCAAGAGAGAGGCCATAATGTATTATTCCAGCTCAGGTGCAATTTAGATGTTGGCCACCAGATGGGAGAAGCATATGTGCAAAGTTTTAGACTTTAGAACCATTGCTTTTCTGTTCAAAATGTTGTATCAAGACTGCCCTAATGTGCCTAATTTGTTTATTAATAACTTTTCATGTTCAAAACTATGCACTCTCCTCAAACAATATCATGGTATTACTTCACTGTACTATCTACTGTAAATTGGACAGTGCAGTTAGATTAACAAGAATTTAAGCTTTCTGCCAATATCAGATATGTCTTTGTCATGGGAAATGTTCTTGTTACTCACAAGCTCATGCTAATTGCATTAGCCTACGTTAACTCTACCGTCCACAGGGGACCCACCAATCCTGAAGAAGTTTGAATTAGAGCAGAATGGATTGACTTGTTCAATGGGATGGCAGAAGCAGAAGTATCATTTGAAGATGAAAGGACGTTGAGTACAGTTAGAGAGAAAGATGAGTGGACAACAGTGAAGTCCAAGAATGGAACAAAAAGGGCTAAAATTGTTGTGGAAAATGAGTCTGATGAATCGTTGTTTGTTGTAGTACGTTTTTGGGATGAGGATGTGTATTTGGGAAACCCCTTTGAAGTCATGAGGAAGGTGAGGAAGGCGTTGGAAAAAGTGGATACAGTCAAAGTAACCAGGAGTGGTATGGTGTTGATATTGTGTGTATCAAAAGAGCAAAAGGAGTGTGCATTGTGGTTCACGAAATTATCGACAAATGAAGTGGACAGTTTTGATTTTCGGAGCAGGGCACCGGTAAAAGATGTTATCTCTGGCGTCCTGTCGGACATTGATAATCAATATCTTAGGCCAAAAATTCCAGGAGTAGTTAACGCACGTCGCTTGATCCGTATGGACAATGGAAGAAATTATCTAAGTTATCTGTATTATTGATGTTTGATGAGTATTTACCACCCTATGTAAAGTTGGGATAAAAAGTTTGGCCGTGTTAAGTGTTTGCAGACAGAAGGAATATGTCATTGAATATGTAAAATGTTGTAACTGTGTTGGGGATCATATTTCCAAATTCCCTGAGTGCCTCATCAGGTGGAAAGAGGTTGATGTGTGAAGTATCAGGGCTGTACAGCAAATCTCCTATGTGGAGGCAGTGAAGAGAGTTAAAGGGGTGAGAGGCAACAGTTCTGAAGAAGACATGGTGGTGGATGCACCACAAACAGTTGCAAAAGTTAAACATCAATCAAGTGATCTGGATACACTTATTGTGAAGGTGGATTTTGTAGCATTTATATCCACAGTTAATAATTGTACTTCTCAAGTGTCCAAGAAGTCCAAGAAGCTGGGCATCATTATATCTGCAGCTGAGAAGTGTCTGGGACTCCAAGACTTAATGACAGAAGCACTGCAAGGACTATTGTTGCCAGGAAATGTCCCGCCATCACGGGATTCCTCTAAGCCTGTGTGAACTAATTACTAACCTGATTAAATGGCTACTCCAACCTCGGCCAACAGCTCCTCCCCCCCGGCAGCTCCTCGCCCAAGCCTCTCCAAGTTCTCCTTTACCCAAATCCAGATAGCAGATGTTCTGAAAGAGCTGCAAAACCTGGACCCGTACAAATCAGCTGGGCTTGACAATCTGGACCCCCTATTTCTGAAACTATCTGCCGCCATTGTCGCAACCCCTATTACCAGCCTGTTCAACCTCTCTTTCATATCGTCTGAGATCCCCAAGGATTGGAAAGCTGCCGCAGTCATCCCCCTCTTCAAAGGGGGAGACACCCTGGACCCAAACTGTTACAGACCTATATCCATCCTGCCCTGCCTATCTAAGGTCTTCGAAAGCCAAGTCAACAAACAGGTCACTGACCATCTCGAATCCCACCGTACCTTCTCCGCTGTGCAATCTGGCTTCCGAGCCGGTCACGGGTGCACCTCAGCCACACTCAAGGTACTAAACGATATCATAACCGCCATCGATAAAAGACAGTACTGTGCAGCCGTCTTCATCGACCTTGCCAAGGCTTTCGACTCTGTCAATCACCATATTCTCATCGGCAGACTCAGTAGCCTCGGTTTTTCGGATGACTGCCTTGCCTGGTTCACCAATTACTTTGCAGACAGAGTTCAGTGTGTCAAATCGGAGGGCATGCTGTCCGGTCCTCTGGCAGTCTCTATGGGGGTACCACAGGGTTCAATTCTCGGGCCGACTCTTTTCTCTGTGTATATCAATGATGTTGCTCTTGCTGCGGGCGATTCCCTGATCCACCTCTACGCAGACGACACCATTCTATATACTTTCGGCCCGTCATTGGACACTGTGCTATCTAACCTCCAAACAAGCTTCAATGCCATACAACACTCCTTCCGTGGCCTCCAACTCCTCTTAAACGCTAGTAAAACCAAATGCATGCTTTTCAACCGATCGCTGCCTGCACCCGCATGCCCGACTAGCATCACCACCCTGGATGGTTCCGACCTTGAATATGTGGACATCTATAAGTACCTAGGTGTCTGGCTAGACTGCAAACTCTCCTTCCAGACTCATATCAAACACCTCCAATCAAAAATCAAATCAAGAGTCGGCTTTCTATTCCGCAACAAAGCCTCCTTCACTCACGCCGCCAAGCTTACCCTAGTAAAACTGACTATCCTACCAATCCTCGACTTCGGCGATGTCATCTACAAAATGGCTTCCAACACTCTACTCAGCAAACTGGATGCAGTATATCACAGTGCCATCCGTTTTGTCACTAAAGCACCTTATACCACCCACCACTGCGACTTGTATGCTCTAGTCGGCTGGCCCTCGCTACATATTCGTCGCCAGACCCACTGGCTCCAGGTCATCTACAAGTCCATGCTAGGTAAAGCTCCGCCTTATCTCAGTTCACTGGTCACGATGGCAACACCCATCCATAGCACGCGCTCCAGCAGGTGTATCTCACTGATCATCCCTAAAGCCAACACCTCATTTGGCCGCCTTTCGTTCCAGTACTCTGCTGCCTGTGACTGGAACGAATTGCAAAAATCGCTGAAGTTGGAGACTTTTATCTCCCTCACCAACTTCAAACATCAGCTATCTGAGCAGCTAACCGATCGCTGCAGCTGTACATAGTCTATTGGTAAATAGCCCACCCATTTTCACCTACCTCATCCCCATACTGTTTTTATTTATTTACTTTTCTGCTCTTTTGCACACCAATATCTCTACCTGTACATGACCATCTGATCATATATCACTCCAGTGTTAATCTGCAAAATTGTAACTATTCGTCTACCTCCTCATGCCTTTTGCACACATTGTACATTGTATATAGACTCCCCCTTTGTTTTCTACTGTGTTATTGACTTGTTAATTTGTTTATTCCATGTGTAACTCTGTGTTGTCTGCTCACACTGCTATGCTTTATCTTGGCCAGGTCGCAGTTGTAAATGAGAACTTGTTCTCAACAAGCCTACCTGGTTAAATAAAGGTGAAATAAAATAAAAAATAAATAAAACAGAAAAGCAGGCTGATTTAGTTTAATTAACATTTGGTTTTTGATAGTTTGTATGGACATTGTTTTATATTGTATATTTTGGATGATAAAAAGGAACAAAAGGCGAGATGTAAACCTATAAATGTTTTGGGTTCAAACTGATTCAGAACTTTATTTTGCTGGTCGAAACAGTGGAACAGAATGGAAAAAAGTATGGTTCTGTTCAGAACTAAACGATTGGAAAATAATTTTGGTTGCAACCCATGGACTGTTCTAAGAAATCAACATGTATCTGACTCTGACTGCTGGAACTGTGCCTTGCTACTTTGTCACATTTGGCCAACGCGATAACGCAGCAGAGAGCAGTCAGCTGTTTTGTAGCACTCGGCGCACTGACCATGGCAGAACAGACATCATGAAAAGTAATTAGTCCAATAGCTAGAACTTCACTACACTAGCTAACTAGCTAGCTAGCTGTAGAGCGTATTCAGCATTGAGTGTGTGAACTGGTGTTGTTAGCATCTCTGCCTTTTGTTTCATATGGATTGATTTGAGTTTAGTTCACAAGACGCTAGCTAGCTAATGCGTTTTGTGTACATTTCATAAATATTTTACAAAAAAAACTGAAAATAAGCTACAGGTTTATAGTTTTTGATAAGATTAACTCTGACTCTTTTGAGGGTGAAAGGGGGTTCAGTGGACGATGTCACCTTGGTAACATTTTAAAATGTTCGGGCAGCATATTGTAGCCGGACTTCTTTTTAGCATCCCATGAGAGTTTGTGAGATATCAGACAGATCAGTTGTCACACCCTGACCTTAGAGATCCTTTTTATGTCTCTATTTTGGTTTGGTCAGGGTGTGAGTTGGGTTGGGCATTCTATGTTTTGTGTTCTGTGTTTTCTATTTCTGTGTGTTTGGCCGGGTGTAGTCCTCAATCAGAGGCAGCTGTCTATCATTGTCTCTGATTGAGAACCATATTTAGGTAGCCTTTTCCCACCTGTGTTTTGTGGGTAGTTGTTTTCTGCTTTTGTGTCTGCACCAGACAGAACTGTTTCGGTTTCGTTCCTTCTCTTTGTTATTTTTGTTATTTCAGTGTTCAGTTTAATAAAAACCATGGAAACGTATCACGCTGCATCTTGGTCCTCTCCTTCCAACAGCCATTACATCAGTGCAGATGGCTGTCGTGTGAGACAGCTTTTATGCAGACATAAATAAGTCAAATATCCAGACATAAGTCAAATGAAATCATACTTTATTTATATACCACAATTATACAACAAGTATATTAATTAAAAACTGATTAAAGTAATCTATGCAGTAATATATGAAGTAATAAACATGAGGTTCATCTAGCATAGTCTTTTAGAGCAGATGGAGGGTAGTGTGTAGTGACAGGGTTTGTTGTTCCAGCGCTTATGTACTGTAGAGAGAAAATACACAAGTCAATATATGCACTGTATATCCTAGAATATCTTTATACTAGTTGTATTGTTGTGTATGTTAAATATGTGTGTGCCATTTTAAGAGTACACAGAAGTTATGGGTTTAGGGAGAGAAAAACAGATACAGAAAGCATTGTATGCATTGTAAGACTACGAGACAAAATGTGAATAAACAAGCCCAGGTTTCACATATTTCTCACACTGTATTACACTCTTTTTTACTAAGAACAACTACACAACAAGGTGGTACTCTGCTATACAATGGTTGATATACTGTATATATAGCTATATCCTTTACCGCCAAAGTTCATCTCTAGGCATCTCTCTCTGTTGTTGTTGCTAGGCTCTCCTGGGTTCTAGCCATGGTAATCAAACCTGGACCCGTCGCTCCAAAGCCATATCGTGTTCTGTTCACAAACCCCATCCGCACACAGAAAGTCAGTCAATGTAGGCCTAGTGTATTAGTCTCAAATTGTTAGAGGGTTGAGTTTCTAACATTGACTGAATCAAAAAGAGGCATATTATAGAGGCATATCAAAACGTAAGAAGACAAAATAAATAGAAACAGTTAATGTTGTTGTTTTGGTTTTGTTCTCTCTGTAGTTTAAATTAGAAAAGTAAGGTAAATTACGCTGAGCAAAAATATAAACGCAACATGTAAAGTTTTGGTCCTATGTTTCATGAACTGAACTAAATGATCCCAGAAATGTTACATATACACATAAAGCTTATTTCTCCCAAATGTTGACAAATTTGTTGACATCCCTGTTAGTGAGCATTTCTCCTTTACTAAGATAATCTATCCACCTGACAGGTGTGGTATATCAAGAAGCTGGTTAAACAGCATGATCATTACACAGTTGCATCTTGTGCTGGGGACAATAAAAGGCCTCTCTTTGTCACACAACACAATGCCACAGATGTCTCAAGTTTTGAGGGGAGCGTGCAATTGGCATGCTGACGGCAAGAATGTCCTCCAAAGCTGTTACCAGAGAATTTAGTGTTCATTACTCTACCATAATCCACCACCTCCAATGTAGTTTTAGAGATTTTTACAGTACTGTTCATCGAACCGGCCTCACAACCGCAGACCACGTGTATGGCGTCGTGTGGATGAGCGGTTTGCTGATGTCAACGTTGTGAACAGAGTGCCCCATGGTGGCGGTGTGATTATTGTGTGGGCAGGCAATAAACTACGGACAACAAACAGAATTGCATTTTACCAATGATGAGATCCTGAGGCCCATTGTAGTGGCATTCTTCTGTCGCCATCACCTCTTGTTTCAGCATGATAATGCACAGCCCATGTCGCAAGGATCTGTTCACAAATCCTGGAAGGCTGAAAATGGCCTGCATACCATTGAGCATGTTTGGCATGTACTGGATCGACGCGTACAACATTCCACAGGCCACAATCAACAGCCTGGTCAACTCCATGTGAAGGAGATGTGTCACGCTGCAGGATGCAAATGGTGGTTACACCAGATACTGGCTGGTTTTCTGATCCACGTCCCACGGACCCTTTTTTTAAAGTATCTGTGACCAACAGATTAGGGCCTAAATAATTTATTTCAATTGACTGATTTCATTATATGAACTGAAACAGTAAAATCTTGGAAATTGTTGCATTTATATTTTTGTTCAGCATAAATAAAACATTAAGCAAAATGTAAAGATATTAAAGAAGAGTTTACATAGACGGCATCAGAGCCTCCGATCCAGGTGCCTGGGAACCCATTGGTATGGCGCCTAACCAGCTCCTGCAGAAAATGATACTCCTGGGAGTTGTGAACTGACGCCAGGTTCGCTCCGAAGTGCACACAGTACCGCTAATGGGGCAGAGACATTTTCAGACAGAGAATAGAATACAGAGTAATTGTGCTTGTATTGTATTCTACTTACAAGTTGTAATTGTTATAAAAACGTCTAACGTTTGCTGATACAGATATGTGTTCACTGTACCTCTGCCTCAATCCATGTGCTGGGGCCATGAACAAACATCAAACAGCGGGATCCGTATTTGGTCCAGCCTGAGGGACACAAGCTCCTGCTCTCTCTCCCCACCTCCTCTTGCACCTCCTGCTCCTCTTCCTGCACCTCCTGCTCCTCCTCCTGCACCTGCTGCTCCTCCTCCTGCACCTGCTGCAACTCATGCATCTCCGCCACCCCCTTAGCCTCTGTAAGTCAAAGTGATACACACCCCATATTATGTTGCATCTGTTACCACCAGGGGTTTAAAATGGCAGACGGTTTTTGTTCAACACAGTTTGCCTCCTCTCCTTTGTCCTCTACAAAAACATAGACAACAGAGACAAGTCAATGATGATGGTGGAATATTAGCTATTTGAGTGGAGACATAAATTCTGACGTTTTACTGCAGGGGGCCGTATAAAACCTACCAAAAGCAAGGAGTTGATCCACATCATTGGCCTCCTGTAAGGGCTCTGAAACATCAACAGTGGTTTATTTTAAATACAACACATACACATACACATACACACACACCACAGGAGGTTGGTGGCACCTTAATTGGGGAGGACGGGCTTGTGGTAATGACTGGAGTGGAATCAGTGGAACGGTGTCAAATATACACACACAATTTTGCTACAACATAGAAAATACAGAATGAATAATGTAAAGTGTGTGTGTGTGTGTGTCTCTTACTTGCATTGCCCAAAGCCAAGGCAGCGCTGAGAAGCAGAAGAATGGTCATCATCGCCATGGTGATAGTCTCCTCGGAGAGAGAGAGAGAGAGAGAGAGAGAGAGAAAGAGAGAGAGAGAGAGAGAGAGAGAGAGAGAGAGAAAGAGAGAGAGGGAGAGAGGGAAACAGGGAGAAGAGGTCAAAACAAATTCAGCAACAGAGAATACTTCAGAGTGCGTAGAAAACATACTTGTTGTAGAGTGAATCACAGGTAGATACCTGTGGTTCTGTTCAGATGAAGAGAGAGGAGCGCCTTTATACACCTGGCCACAAGGAAGCAACTATTATTTTCGAACAATAGTTAACTAATATATCGACTTGTTTATGGGGCATTCCGTAGATATGGATCAAAGTGCAAAATAACAGGATCATCTGTGCTTATGGCTCGGTTCTTATTATCATAAATAAGTGAAGAGTTTCGTTCCAAAACGCTATATCCACCAGTTTTTCTAAAGTGTGTTTTTTTCATAGGAATTTATGGTACCTTCATGTGTGTGGGTAAAATGTTACTGTTTTCAGATTTTTTTATTAATAGATTTTTAGATGTGTATTAAAATGTTTTTTTTTTGTATACCAAACATGTCGAACGCATTCCACAGGGATGCTGGCCTATGTTGACTCCAATGCTTCCCACATTTGTTTCAGGTTGGCTGGATGTCCTTTGGGTGGTGGATCATTATTGATACACACGGGAAACTGTTTGAAAAACAGTGTGAAAAACCCAGCACCATTGAAAGGAACTTACAGTGAGCTCCAAAAGTATTGGGACAGTGACACATTGTTTTGTGGTTTTGGCTCTGTACTCCAGAACTGTGGATTTTAAATGATACAATACAGTACATTTCTAAACATGTGTACACTAATGTGGATGCTAACATGATTAATGAATCGTGAATAATGATGAGTGAAAAAGTTAGACAAACAAATATCATCCCCCCAAAAATGCTAACCTCCCCTGTTATTGTAATAGTGAGAGGTTAGCATGTCTTGGGGGTATGTTATTTCTGCACTTGTAACTTTCTCATTCATCATTATTCATGATTCATTCAAGACTATCCGTAATCATGGTAGCATCCAGATTAATGTAGAACTGTTTAGAAACATGTTATATTTCTTATTTACAATAAAATGACATAATACATGATTTACCATTAATTTCGATTGGGCACAAAATAATCTTAAAAACAACCAAAACAAACAGCAAACGCATCCAACAAGTTTGTAGAGTCACAATCTTGATGTAAGGAATATGGGACAAAATACTAAACCTTTGACTACTTTATAAACATATAAGTGAATTTGTCCGAATACTTTTTGTCCCCTAAAATTGTCTATTTACAAAAATTGCTGTAATTTCTAAATGGTTCCCCCGATACAGATGCCAATACCCTCAAATTAAAGCTGACGGTCTGCACTTTAACCTCAGTTATTGTATCATTTCAAATCCAACATGCTTGAGTACAGAACCAAACAACAAAACATGTGTCACTGTCCCAATACTTATGGACCTCTCAGTAAATATTTTGTCTTGCCCACTCACCCTATGAATGGCACACATACACAATCCATAACCTGTCTCTTCCCCTTCATCTACACTTATTGATGTGTATTTAACAAGTGACATCAATAAGGGATCATAGCTTTCACCTGGATTCACCTGGTCAGTCTATGTCATGGAAAGAGCATGTGTTCTCAGTGTTTGGTATACTCATATTGTTTAGCTGGAATGGAATGTTCATGTTCTGTATATTTGACTGATATGTGGTTTGTGGATATGTGGATTGTCCTACCTCATGATGCTAACTATTTTGTGAAGTGCACCAGTCCCTCTTGCAGCAAAGCACCCCCACAACATGATGCTGCCACCCCTGTGCTTCACGATTGGGATGGTGTTCTCCCCATTTTCCCTCCAAACATAACAATGGACATTATGGCCTAACAGTTCTATTTTTGTTTCATTAGACCAGAGGACATTGCTCCAAAAAGTACGATCTTTGTCCCCATGTGCAGTTGCAAACCGTAGTCTGGCTTTTTTATGGCTGTTTTGGAGCAGTGGCTTCTTCGTTGCTGAATGTCTATATAGGTCACGTTTTACTGTGGATATAGATACTTTTGTACCTGTTTCCTCCAGCAACTTCACAAGGTCCTTTGTTGTTGTTCTGGGATTGATTTGCACTTTTTGCACCAAGGTGCGTTCATCTCTAGGAGACAGAATGCATCTCCTTCCTGAGCGGTGTGACGGCTGCGTGGTCCCATGATGTTTATACTTGCATACTATTGTTTGTACAGATGAACGTGGTACCTTCAGGCGTTTAGAAATTGCTCCCAAGGATGAACCAGACTGGTGGAGGTCTACAATTGTTTTTCTGAGGTCTTGGCGGATCCTCCCATGATGTCAAGCAAAGAGGCACTGACTTTGAAGGTAGGCCTTGAAATACATCCACAGGTACTCCTCCAATTGACTCAAATCATGTCAACTAGCCTATTAGAAGCTTCTATAGCCATGGCATCATTTTCTGGAATTTTCAAAGCTGTTTAAAGGCACAGTCAACTTAGTGTATGTACATTTCTGTGAAACATTGAATTATAAGTGAAATAATCTGTATGTAAACAATTGTTGGAAAAATGACCTCATGCACAAAGTAGATGTCCACTACATACAGATCTCATATTACTACCGTATTGGGGGGTGTTAGAATGTCTTGGTACATACAGTACCAGTCAAACAATTGGACACACCTACTCATTCCAAATCAAATCCAATTTATTTATATAGCCCTTCTTACATCAGCTGATATCCCAAAGTGCTGTAAAGAAACCCAGCCTCCAAACAGCAAGCAATGCAGGTGTAGAAGCATGGTAGCTAGGAAAAACTCACCAGAAAAGCCAAAACCAGGCTGTGACGGGTGGCCAGTCCTCTTCTGGCTTTGCCGGGTGGAGATGATAACAGAACATGGTCAACATGTTCAAATGTTCATAAATGACCAGCATGGTCAAATAATAATAATCACAGTAGTTGTCAAGGGTGCAACAAGTCAACACCTCACTTTCATTGCCGATCATTAAGAGTATCTCTACCGCTCCTGCTGTCTCTAGAGAGTTGAAAACAGCAGGTCTGGGACAGGTAGCACGTCTGGTGAACATGTCCGGGTTCCATAGCCGCAGGCAGAACAGTTGAAACTGGAGCAACAGCACGGCCAGGTGGACTGGGGACAGAAGGAGTCATCATGCCAGGTAGTCCTGAGGCATGGTCCTAGGGCTCAGGTCCTCTGAGACCGAGAAAGAGAGAAAGAGAGAATTAGAGAGAGCATACTTAAATTCACACAGGATAAGACAGGAGAAGTACTCCTCCAGGTATAACAGACTGACCCTAGCCCCTCGACACATAAACTACTGCAGCATAAATACTGGAGGCTGAGACAGGAGGGGTCAGGAGACACTGTGGCCCCATCCGATGATATCCGCGGACAGGGCCAAACAGGCAAGATATAACCCCACCCACTTTGCCAAAGCACAGCCCCCACACCACTAGAGGGATATAGCCCACAAAGATCTCCGCCATGGCACAACCCAAGGGGGGCGCCAACGCAGACAGGATGATCAAGTCAGTGACTCAACACACTCAAGTGACGCACTCCTCCTAGGGACGGCATGGAAGTGCACCAGTAAGCCAGTGACTCAGCCCTTGTAATAGGGTTAGAGGCAGAGAATCCCAGTGGAGAGAGGGAAACCGGCCAGGCAGAGACAGCAAGGGTGGTTCGTTGCTCCAGAGCCTTTCCGTTCACCTTCACACTCCTGGGCCAGACTACACTCAATCATAGAACCTACTGAAGAGATGAGTCTCAATAAAGACTTAAGGGTTGAGACCGAGTCTGCGTCTCTCACATGGGTAGGCAGACCATTCTGTAAAAATTGAGCTCTATAGGAGAAAGCCCTGCCTCTCGCTGTTTGCTTCGAAATTCTAGGGACAATTAGGAGGCCTGCGTCTTGTGACCGTAGCGTACGTGTAAGTATGAACGGCAGGACCAAATCGTAAAGATAGGTAGGAGCAAGCCCATGTAATGCTTTGTAGGTTAGCAGTAAAACCTTGAAATCAGCCCTTGCCTTAACAGGAAGCCAGTGTAAGGAGGCTAGCACTGGGATAATATGATTTTAAAAAATTGGTTCTAGTCAGGATTCTAGCAGCCGTATTTAGCACTAACTTAAGTTTATTTAGTGCTTTATCCAGGTAGCCGGAAAGTAGAGCATTGCAGTGGTCTAACCTAGAAGTAACAAAAGCATGGATTAATTCTTCTGCATCATTTTTGGACAGAAATTTTCTGATTTTTGCAATGTTACGTAGATGGAAAAAAGCTGTCCTTGAAACAGTTTTGATACGTTCATCAAAGAGCGATCAGGGTCCAGAGTAACACCGATGTCCTTCACAGTTTTATTTGAGACGACTGTTCAACCATCAAGATTAATGATCAGATTCAACAGAAGATCTCTTTGTTTCTTGGGACCTAGAACAAGCATCTCTGTTTTGTCCGAGTTTAAAAGTAGAACGTTTGCAGCCATCCACTTCCTTATGTCTGAAACACAGGCTTCTAGCGAGGGCAATTTTGGGGCATCACCATGTTTCATTGAAATGTGCAGCTGTGTGTCATCCACATAGCAGTGAAAGTTAACATTATGTTTTCGAATGACATCCCCAAGAGGTAAAATATACAGTTAAAACAATAGTGGTCCTAAAACGGAGCCTTGAGGAACACCGAAATTGACAGTTGATTTGTCAGAGGACAAACCATTCACAGAGTCAAACTGATATCTTTCCAACAGATAAGATCTGAACCAGGCCAGAACTTGTCCGTGTAGACCAATTTGGGTTTCCAAACTCTCCAAAATAATGTGGTGATCGATGGTATCAAAAGCAGCACTAAGGTCTAGGAGCACGAGGACAGATGCAGAGCCTCGGTCTGACGGCATTAAAAGGTAATAAGCCACCTTCGCAAGTGCAGTTTCAGTGCTATGATGGGGTCTAAAACCAGACTGAAGCATTATACATTGTTTATCTTCAGGAAGGCAGTGAGTTGCTGCGCAACAGAGTTTTCTAAAAATTTTGGGAGGAATGGAAGATTCGATATAGGCCGATAGTTTTTTTATATTTTCTGGGTCAAGGTTTGGCTTTTTCAAGAGAGGCTTTATTACTACCACTTTTATTGAGTTTGGTACAAATCCGGTGGATAGAGAGACGTTTATTATGTTCAACATAGGAGGGCCAAGCACAGGAAGCAACTCTTTCAGTAGTTTAGTTGGAATTCCAGGATTTTTCTTTATTTTTACTATTTTCTACATTGTAGAATAATAGTGAAGACACCAAAACTATGAAACAACAAATATGGAATTATTTAGTAACCAAAAAAAGTGTAAAACAAATCTAAATATATTTTATATTTGAGATTCTTGAAAGTAGCCACATTTCGCCTTGACGACAGCTTTGCACACTCCTATTCTACAATGTAGAAAATAGTAAAATAAAGAAAACCCTTGAATGGGTAGGTGTGTCCAAAACTTTGACTGGTACTGTATGTAGAAATATACATAAAATGTCATGTCATACAAAATATTAAAAACACAGGTAAAAAGAAGAGATCAATAGTCATATATTTTGGTGTCTGTAGTGCGGCATGTAGCTATAGAATATTAACTTATTGTTTGCTCTGACAGAAGAGGGGTGTTAGGTCAGTTGTTTATTACAGGATGAAAAACCCATATTCCTTTTTTTGGGGGGGATGCATCTTTATGTAAAATATTTTCAATTCAGTTTTTTGGGGTAACTGTACTTAACAATTTATATTTTTGGAAACTTTTACTTCACTACATACATAAAATAAAATAATTACTTTTTATTACATACATTTTCCCCTGACACCCAAAAGTGCTCGTTACATTTTGACAGGATTATGGTCCAATTCACACTTATCAAGAGAACATCCCGAGTCAACACTACTGCCTCTGATCTGGCGGACTCACTAAACAGAGAACATCCCTAGTCAACACTACTGCCTCTGATCTGGAGGACTCACTAAACAGAGAACATCCCTAGTCAACACTACTGCCTCTGATCTGGCGGACTCACTAAACAGAGAACATCCCTAGTCAACACTACTGCCTCTGATCTGGCGGACTCACTAAACAGAGAACATCCCTAGTCAACACTACTGCCTCTGATCTGGCGGACTCACTAAACAGAGAACATCCCTAGTCAACACTACTGCCTCTGATCTGGCGGACTCACTAAACAGAGAACATCCCTAGTCAACACTACTGCCTCTGATCTGGCGGACTCACTAAACAGAGAACATCCCTAGTCAACACTACTGCCTCTGATCTGGCGGACTCACTAAACAGAGAACATCCCTAGTCAACACTACTGCCTCTGATCTGGCGGACTCACTAAACAGAGAACATCCCTAGTCAACACTACTGCCTCTGATCTGGCGGACTCACTAAACAGAGAACATCCCTAGTCAACACTACTGCCTCTGATCTGGCGGACTCACTAAACAGAGAACATCCCTAGTCAACACTACTGCCTCTGATCTGGCGGACTCACTAAACAGAGAACATCCCTAGTCAACACTACTGCCTCCGATCTGGCGGACTCACTAAACAGAGAACATCCCTAGTCAACACTACTGCCTCCGATCTGGCGGACTCACTAAACAGAGAACATCCCTAGTCAACACTACTGCCTCCGATCTGGCGGACTCACTAAACAGAGAACATCCCTAGTCAACACTACTGCCTCTGATCTGGCGGACTCACTAAACAGAGAACATCCCTAGTCAACACTACTGCCTCTGATCTGGCGGACTCACTAAACAGAGAACATCCCTAGTCAACACTACTGCCTCTGATCTGGCGGACTCACTAAACAGAGAACATCCCTAGTCAACACTACTGCCTCTGATCTGGCGGACTCACTAAACAGAGAACATCCCTAGTCAACACTACTGCCTCTGATCTGGCGGACTCACTAAACAGAGAACATCCCTAGTCAACACTACTGCCTCTGATCTGGCGGACTCACTAAACAGAGAACATCCCTAGTCAACACTACTGCCTCTGACCGGACTCACTAAACAGAGAACATCCCTAGTCAACACTACTGCCTCTGATCTGGCGGACTCACTAAACAGAGAACATCCCTAGTCAACACTACTGCCTCTGATCTGGCGGACTCACTAAACAGAGAACATCCCTAGTCAACACTACTGCCTCTGATCTGGCGGACTCACTAAACAGAGAACATCCCTAGTCAACACTACTGCCTCTGATCTGGCGGACTCACTAAACAGAGAACATCCCTAGTCAACACTACTGCCTCTGATCTGGCGGACTCACTAAACAGAGAACATCCCTAGTCAACACTACTGCCTCTGATCTGGCGGACTCACTAAACAGAGAACATCCCTAGTCAACACTACTGCCTCTGATCTGGCGGACTCACTAAACAGAGAACATCCCTAGTCAACACTACTGCCTCTGATCTGGCGGACTCACTAAACAGAGAACATCCCTAGTCAACACTACTGCCTCTGATCTGGCGGACTCACTAAACAGAGAACATCCCTAGTCAACACTACTGCCTCTGATCTGGCGGACTCACTAAACAGAGAACATCCCTAGTCAACACTACTGCCTCTGATCTGGCGGACTCACTAAACAGAGAACATCCCTAGTCAACACTACTGCCTCTGATCTGGCGGACTCACTAAACAGAGAACATCCCTAGTCAACACTACTGCCTCTAATCTGGCGGACTCACTAAACAGAGAACATCCCTAGTCAACACTACTGCCTCTGATCTGGAGGACTCACTAAACAGAGAACATCCCTAGTCAACACTACTGCCTCTGATCTGGCGGACTCACTAAACAGAGAACATCCCTAGTCAACACTACTGCCTCTGATCTGGCGGACTCACTAAACAGAAAACATCCCTAGTCAACACTACTGCCTCTGATCTGGCGGACTCACTAAACAGAGAACATCCCTAGTCAACACTACTGCCTCTGATCTGGCGGACTCACTAAACAGAGAACATCCCTGGTCAACACTACTGCCTCTGATCTGGCGGACTCACTAAACAGAGAACATCCCTAGTCAACACTACTGCCTCTGATCTGGAGGACTCACTAAACAGAGAACATCCCTAGTCAACACTACTGCCTCTGATCTGGCGGACTCACTAAACAGAGAACATCCCTAGTCAACACTACTGCCTCTGATCTGGCGGACTCACTAAACAGAAAACATCCCTAGTCAACACTACTGCCTCTGATCTGGCGGACTCACTAAACAGAGAACATCCCTAGTCAACACTACTGCCTCTGATCTGGCGGACTCACTAAACAGAAATGCTTTGTTTGTAAATTACATCTGAGTGTTGGAGTGTTGGAGTGTGCCCCTGGCTATCCATTAAAAAAAGTGAAAATTGTGCCATCTGGTTTGCTTCAAATGAGGAACTTGAAATGATTTATTACGTTACTTTTGATGCTTAAGTACATTTTAGAAATTCCATTTACTTTTGATACTTAAGTATTTTTAAAACCAAATACTTTTAGACTTTTACTCAAGTAGTATTTAACTGGGTGACTTTACTTGAGTCATTTTCTGTTAAGGTATGTTTAGTTTTACTCAATTTAGCACTTTTCCCACGTCTGAACCTATGAATGAACGTTTATAACGTAGGTGCACTGGTTGATAGACAAATTGGAGTCATCAAAGTGACAGACAGTGACACATTTTACACAGCCTAACAAACTTTTGCCTGCAACTAGCTGATCTCGGGTGTAGTCATTAGTCCAAACAGTTCTGTTTTGCAACTAAAACAAGAGTTTCTGTTGGTCAAATTCAGGTAGGCCCATACCGTTTCATTCTGTTTGTTTCAATTTAAGAAACGTTTGGCAACAGAAATCGGCAGAATGAATAAATCCCTGATTACCCGCACACACAGTTCACTTTGATAGCAAACACATACAGCATCATCACTTTGCTCGTTGTACAATTCCTTCTTGCATCTACGCACTTTCCTTCTCTCCACTTTTCCCTTCCCTTGTGGACTTCAGTGCAAAACACAGCGGCAGTCTGTGGCCAGGTGAAAAGAAATCTCCAAGCCAAACATTCATACCTTAACCCTACACAGCCTACATTGCTGTCATCATTTTAGCTGACGTCTACATACACTAAGTGACCAAAAGTTTTTGGACACCTGGATGTTGAACATCTCATTTCAAAATCATGGGCATTAATATGGAGTTGGTCCCCCCTTTGCTGCTATAACAGCCTCCACTCTTCTGGGAAGGTTTTCTAATAAATGTTGGAACATTTCTGCGGGGACAAGAGCATTAGTGAAGTTGGACAACGACGTTGGGCGACTAGGCCTGGCTCGCAGTCTGCGTTCCAATTCCGGGCTATCTGTATTGTGTCCCGCCACCCGCCAACCCTTCTTACAGTACTGCTACTCTCTGTTCATCATATATGCATAGTCACTTTAGCTATATCTACATGTACATACTACTTCAATCAGCCTGACTAACCGGTGTCTGTATGTAGCCTCGCTACTTTTATTGCCTCGCTACTGTATATAGCCTGTCGTTTTACTGTTGTTTTATTTCTTTACTTACCTATTGTTCAGCTAACACCTTATTTGCACTATTGGTTAGAGCCTGAAAGTAAGCATTTCACAGTAGGGTCTACACCTGTTGTATTTGGCGCTACTGAACTAAATAACTATTGTTCCTGTACCCAAGAAAGCTAAGGTAACTGAACTAAATGAGTATCGCCCCGTTGCAATCATTTCTGTCATCATGAAGTGCTTTGAGAGACTAGTCAAGGATCATATCACCTCTACTTTACCTGACACCCCAGAACCTTCTCAATTTGCATACCGCCCCAATAGGTCCACAGACGACGCAATCGCCATCACACTGCACACTGCCCTATCCCGCTTGAAACAAGAGGAATACCTATGTAAGAATGCTGTTCATTGACTACAGCTTAGCATTTAACACCAGAGTACCCTCCAAACTCCTCATTAAGCTCGAGACCCTGGGTCTCCACCACGCTGATCCTCAGCTGATCCTCAGACCCACAACTGGGTCCTGGACTTTCTGATGGGCCGCCCCCAGGTGGGGAGGGTAGGTAACAACATCTCCACCCCGCTGATCCTCAGCACTGGGGCCTCACAAGGGTGCGTTCTCAGCCCTCTCCTGTACTCCCTGTTCACCCATGACTGTGTGGCCATGCACTCTTCTAACTCAACCATCAAGTTTGCAGACGACACTACAGTGGTAGGCTTGATTACCAACAACGACGAGACAGCCTACAGGGAGGAGGAGAAAGCCCTCAGAGTGTGGTCAGGAAAACAACCTCTCACTCAACATCAACAAAACAAAGGAGATGATTGTGGACTTCAGGAAACAGCAGAGGGAGCATCCCCCATTTCACATCGACAGGACAGTAGTGGAGAAGGTGGAAATTTTTAAGTTCCTCGGCATACACATCGCGGACAAACTGAAATGGTCCACCACACAGACAGCGTGGTAAAGAAGGCTCAACAGCGCCTCCCCAACCTCAGGAGGCTGAAGAAATTTGGCTTGTCCCATAAAACACTCAGAAACTTTTACAAATGCACAATCGAGATCATCCTGTCGGGCTGTATCACCGCCTGGTACAGCAATTGCTCCGCCCACAACCGCAAGTCTCTTCAAAGGGTAGTGCGGTCTGCACAACGCATCACCGGAGGCAAACTACCTGCCCTCCAGGACACCTACAGCACCCAATGTCACATGAAGGCCAAAAAGATCAAGGACAACAACCACCCGAGCCACTACCTGTTCACCCCACTATCATCCAGAAGACAAGGTCAGTACAGATGCATCAAAGAGACTGAAAACAGCTTCTATCTGAAGGCCATCAGACTGTTAAACAACTTCTATCTGAAGGCCATCAGACTGTTAAACAGCTTCTTTCTGAAGGCCATCAGACTGTTAAACAGCTTCTATCTGAAGGCCATCAGACAGCTTCTATCTGAAGGCCATCAGACTGTTAAACAGCTTCTATCTGAAGGCCATCAGACTGTTAAACAGCTTCTATCTGAAGGCCATCAGACTGTTAAACAGCTTCTATCTGAAGGCCATCAGACTGTTAAACAGCTTCTATCTGAAGGCCATCAGACAGCTTCTATCTGAAGGCCATCAGACTGTTAAACAGCTTCTATCTGAAGGCCATCAGACAGCTTCTATCTGAAGGCCATCAGACTGTTAAACAGCTTCTATCTGAAGGCCATCAGACTGTTAAACAGCTAATATCACTAACATGGAATGGCTGCTGCCAACATACAGACTCAAATCTCTGGTCACTTTAATACATTTAATCAATGGATTTAATAAAGGTATCACTAGCCACTTTAAATAAGCTATGGCACACGGCCATTGCTCATTCATATTGTTATATATACATATTCTTATTCCTCCCTTTACATTTGTGTGTATAAGGTAGTCGTTGTGAATTTGTTAGATTGCTTGTTAGATATTACTGCACTGTCAGAACTAGAAGCACAAGCATATCGCTACATTCGCATTAACATCTGCTAACCAGAAACTTGGCTCATTCATCCCCCTCCTCTCCCCTGTAACTATTCCCCAGGTCGTTGCTGTAAATGAGAACGTATTCTCAGTCAACTTACCTGGTAAAATAACGGATAAATACAAATAATAAGTAAATAAATAAATAATCATGTGTATGTGATCAATGCAATTTGATTTGATTTGATCTGAAACCCTACCTCTTCAAAGACTATCTTAAATAATTCCACAATGCCCCCTTTGCACCCCCTTCTCAGCCAAAAAGGGAACAAAAATAATGCCTTTCTAACACTCGGAATAACTTCGATCTCACACTAAAATTCTAAGATGTCACACTTTTCTATGATGCAAATCAAGCATGTGGGCACACACACACAATGTGGACAATGAGGGTTAAACTTAGCGCAATTTTTTTGTTGTTGACAGAATGCACAAAAAAACATGGTAGAGATTTTCTCAGGGGCAATGTTGTTAAGTAAGAACAAGAGCTGTACACACAAGCATACCTCTTCTCCCACAGACACATGCACGCGCACACACACACACACACACACACACACACACACACACACACACACACACACACACACACACACACACACACACACACACACACACACACACACACACACACACACACACACACAGAGTGAGAGAAAGAGGGAGAGAAAAGAGAGAGAGAGAGAGGGAGAGAGAGAGAAAGAGAGAAGGAGAGGGAGAGGGAGTGAGAGAGAGAGAAAGAAAGAGAGAGAGAGAGACAGAGGGAGAGAGAGAGAGAAAGAGAGAAGGAGAGGGAGAGGGAGTGAGAGAGAGAGAAAGAGAGAGAAAGCAAGAGAGAAAGAGAGAGAGGGAGAGAGAGAGAGAGAAAGAGAGAAGGAGAGGGAGAGGGAGTGAGAGAGAGAGAGAGAGAGAGAGAGAGAGAAAGAGAGAGAGAGAAAGAGAGAGAGAGGGAGAGAGAGAGAAAGAGAGAAGGAGAGGGAGAGGGAGTGAGAGAAAGAGAGAGAGAGAAAGAGAGAGAGAGAGAGAGAGAGAGAGAGAGACAGAGGGAGAGAGAGAGAAAAAGAGAAGGAGAGGGAGAGGGAGAGAGAGAGAGAGAGAGAGAGAGAGAGAGAAAGAGAGAGAGAGAGAGACAGAGGGAGAGAATGCCAGGGTCAAACCCTGAGATTCCACAAGTGGTGTTATGATTTGTTAAATAGCTCCACCTACAGTATACATTGCCCACTCCAACCAAAGGATAAATGACTCCAGTGTGTTCTCCTCACGACATAACTGCAACTTCAACATCCTTCTCTACAACTCAAACAGACAGTGTAGTACACGGTACCTTAAACACCCCAATTTTGAAACTCAAATACTTTCCCTGTGATAACAGACCTCTAAGCAACCACTAAGCAGGCTGTCCAGACTATCAACACAGAGGGTCTTGATGGTTGGAATGGAGGCCTGATTAGCTCTACATGACTGATTTGCTCTACACTGGCGATTCACAACAAATCACAACATATAAACAGGAAATCCATCAATAGACACGACATCACTCACCTGTGGTTCAGTGACAGTAGACTCTGTGGTTCTGACTGTGTCTTTTTTCCAGCTATTGTTTGACTGACGGGGACATACACTGAGACAAAACATAAATGCAACATGTAAAGTGTTGGTCCCATGTTTCATGAGCTGAAAATAAAAGATCCCAGAAAGGTTCCATGTGCTCAATTTTTCTCAAATGTTGTGCACAAATTTGTTAGTGAGCATTTCTCCTACGCCAAGATAATCCATCCATCTGACAGGTGTGGCATATCAAGAAGCTGATTAAACAGCATGATCATTACACAGGTGCATCTTGTGCTGGGGACAATACAATGCCACTCTAAAATGTTCAGTATTGTCACACAACATAAAGCCACAGATGTCCAGTTTAGAGGGAGCGTGCAATTGGCATGCCGACTGCAGAAATGTCCACCTTAGCTGTTGCCATAGAATTTAATGTCAATGTCGCGACCTTAAGATGCCTCCAATGTTGTTTTAGAGAATTTGGCCGTATGGCCAACCAGCCTCACAACCGCAGACCATATATAACCACACCAGCCCAGGACCTTGACATCTGGCTTCTTCACACACGGAATCATCTGAGACCAGCCACCTGAACAACTGATGAAACTGTGGGTGTGCAGAACCAAAGTCTTTCTGCACAAACTGTCAGAAACCTTCTCAGGGAAGCTCATCTTTGTGCTTGTCGTCCTCATCAGGGTCTCGACCTGACTGCAGTTCAGCGTTGTAACTGACTTCAGTGGGCAAATTCTCACCTTCGATGGCCACTGGCACGCTGGAGAAGTGTACTCTTAATGGATTCATCCTTGTTTCAACAGTACTGGGCAGATGGCAGACAGCGTTTATGGCGTTGTGTGGGCGAGCAGTTTGCTGATGTCAACGTTGTGAACATGGTGCCCCATGTTTGGCAGTGGGGTTATGGTATGGGCAAGCATAAGCTAAGGACAATGAACACAATGGCATTTTATCAATGGCAATTTGAATGATACCATGACGAGATCCTGCGGCCCATTGTTGTGCCATTCATCCACAACTGTACAAAATTCCTAGAAGCTGAAAAAAAATGGCCTGCATACTCACCAGACATGTCACGCATTGAGCATGTATGGGATGCTCTGGATCGACGTGTACGGCAGCATTTTCCACCAATATCCACCAACTTTGCACAGCCATTGAAGAGGAGTGGGACAACATTCCACAGGCCACAATCAACAGCTTGATCACCTCTATGCGAAGGAGATGTGTCGCGCTACGTGAGTCAAATGGTGGTCACACCAGATACTGACAGTTTTTTTATACACTCCCCTACTTTTTTTAAGGTATCTATGACCAACAGATGCATATCTGTATTTCCAGTAATGTGAAATCCATAGATTAGGGCCTAATGAATTTAGTTCAATTGACTGATTTCCTTATATGAACTGTAATTAGTAAAATCTTTAAAATTGTTCTCATGTTCCGTTCATATTTTTTTCAATGTAGTTTCCAAGGGGACTTTGCTTGGGTGGTATTTTCACTATTGTTTTCAACTTTCAGCTTGGGCCCCAATAACTTGTGTTGTTGAATATGCTGTTATTACAGTGACTCTGACCTGATTACGAACCTCTGCCTGCTCCCGAGCCTGCTTGCCATCCTGTACCTGCCTGACAATGACCTGATTACGAACCTCTGCCTGCTCCCAAGCCTGCCTGCCTGCCATCCTGTACCTGCCTGACAATGACCTGATTACGAACCTCTGCCTGCTCCCGAGCCTGCCTGCTTGCCATCCTGTACCTGCCTGACTCTGACCTGATTACAAACCTCTGCCTGCTCCCGAGCCTGCCTGCTTGCCATCCTGTACCTGCCTGACTCTGACCTGATTATGAACCTCTGCCTGCTCCCGAGCCTGCCTGCCATCCTGTACCTGCCTGACTCTGACCTGATTATGAACCTCTGCCTGCTCCCGAGCCTGCTTGCCATCCTGTACCTGCCTGACTCTGACCTGATTACGAACCTCTGCCTGACCCCGAGCCTGCCTGCCATCCTGTACCTGTCTGACTCTGACCTGATTACGAACCTCTGCCTGACCCCGAGCCTGCCTGCCATCCTGTACCTGCCTGACTCTGACCTGATTACGAACCTCTGCCTGACCCCGAGCCTGCCTGCCATCCTGTACCTGCCTGACTCTGACCTGATTACGAACCTCTGCCTGCTCCCGAGCCTGCCTGCTTGTCATCCTGTACCTGCCTGACTCTGACCTGATTACGAACCTCTACCTGCTCCCGAGCCTGCCTGCTTGACATCCTGTACCTGCCTGACTCTGACCTGATTACGAACCTCTGCCTGCTCCCGAGCCTGCCTGCCTGCCATCCTGTACCTGCCTGACTCTGACCTGATTACGAACCTCTGCCTGTCCTCGACCTGCCCTTTGCCCCGTGTTATAATAAATTATTGAGAACTGTATTATGCGCCTCCTGCGTCTCGGTCATATCCTGAATCATGATAGGTTCAGAGAATTAATCTAGTACTGAAAGCATAAGCTACAGCTAGTTACCACTACAGTGCATGAAATGTGGTGATTAGTTGACTCAAAGAGAGAGAAATACAATAGTTGAACAGTTTTGAACAAATTCAAGCAATCATTTTTTTTCAATTTCAGTTTCACTTACTTAGCTGGCAAATGCAGCTAGCTAGTGTAGCCTACTGAAACACCCTGCTCAAACAGAGGGATGCTATGTTAGCTAGTTGGCTATAACAGAGGGATGCTATGTTAGCTAGCTGGCTATGACTATCCAACACAACACTGGAACTCTTACAATAAAGGTAAGCTTTTGGTATTACGCATTTATTGCCACCGCGGCCTGCAGTTGTAACTGCTTACTGACTGTACACTAATGTTTACTGCATGGGTCAGCGGTCTAAGGCACTGCATCACAGTGCTAGAGGCATCACTACAGATCCTGGTTTGATTCCAGGCTGTATCACAACCGGCCGTGATTGGAAGTCCTATAGGGCGGAGCAAAATTGGCCCAGAGTGGTCAGGGTCAGGGCTTGGCTGGGGTAGGCCGTCATTGCAAATAAGAATTTGTTTACTGATTTGCCTAGTTAAATAAAGGTTCAATAAATAACAGTTATATTAGCTATACTGACTATAATGTTAAATGAGCTAACACCCTGGTCTTAGTATTTTGTGTTTTCTTTCTTTATTTGGTCAGGCCAGGGTGTGATATGGGTTTATTTTGTGGTGTGTTTATGTATTGGGGTTTTTCGTAGGTTTTGGGATTGTGGCTTAGTGGGGTTTTCTAGCATAGTCTATGGCTGTCTGAATTGGTTCTCAATTAGAGGCAGGTGATTATCGTTGTCTCTGATTGGGAACCATATTTAGGCAGCCATATTCTTTGAGTGTTTCGTGGGTGATTGTTCCTGTCTCTGTGTTAGTTGTCACCAGATAGGCTGTATAGGTTTTCACGGTTCTTGTTTTTGTATTATCGTGTTTATTTGTTTATTAAACATGTATCAAAATTACCACGCTGCATTTTGGTCCGACTCTCTTTCGACGGAAGAAAACCGTAACAGGTGTGTTGTACATTGATCAGGGATCAGGGGTGTATTCATTCCGCCGATTCTGATAAATGTTTTCTGGAACGGAAGCAAGCGGAACAATACGGGGGTAAACATACTTGAATTTGTTCAATAGAAAATCTCTTTTGAAACTGTTGGACTAATGATTACACCCTATATCAGCTAGATGCAGACAAGAGTGTGCAAGGTGGTATTGAATGTCACTGTCTGTCACTTAAAATTTGTCTCTCGACCTGTGTGCACCTACGTTGTAAACTGTAATTCATAGGCTAGGTTGTAGCACACAGACACACACATACCTAACCCCTATATGACTGAAGACAATCCAACACACACTTGCAGTATATCCCATTGGGCCGTCCACCCACACAGCCAGTTCCATCTAAAAGCAGGTGATATTGGCCAAATTAGCCACATTTACGTGTCCTTCAACCCCAGTCTAAAGGCTTCACTAATTTCAAAAACACTATTCCTTGTGTTCTGATGTGTAGCATATGCACAACTAGTCAGGATCGAGGCAAAGATTAACTGAGAAAAGTACAAAGAGATCTTTGATGAAAACCTTACCTTCCAACAGGACAAAGACCCTAAACACACAGCCAAGGCAACACAGGAGTTGCTTCGGGAAGTCCTTGCTTCTGAATATCCTTGAGTGGCCCAGCCAGAGCCCAGACTTGAACCCGATCGAACATCTCTGAAAATAGCTGTGCAGCAACACTGACAGAGTTTTAGAGGATCTGCAGAGAAGAATGGGAGAAACTCCCCAAATACAGGTGTGCCAAGCTTGTAGTGTCAAACCCCAGATGACTCGAGGCTGTAATCACTGCTAAAGGTGCTTTAACAAAGTACTTGGTAAATTATTTGATATTTTTTTTCATTTAACATTAATTTAACTAGTCAAGTCAGTTAAGAACAAATTCTTACTTATAATGACGGCCTACCCCAGCGACGCTGGGCCAATTGTGAACCGCCCTATGGGACTCCCAATCACGGCCATATGTGATGCAGCCTGGAGTTGAACCAGGTACTGGAGTGACGCCTCTTGCACTGAGATGCAGTGTCTTCGACCACTGCGCCACTTGAGAGTAAAAGGTCTGAGTAGTTATGTAAATGTGAAATAAAAATAATAATAATTCAATACATTTGCAAAAAATTCTAAAAACCTGTTTTTGCTTTGTCACTATGGGGTATATTCAAACCAGCACTGTTCCCATTCTTCTTCAATGAACCATAAACAATTAATGAATATGCACCTGTGGAATGGTCGTTAAGACACTAACAGCTTACAGACGGTAGGCAATTAAGGTCACAGTTATGAAAAATTAGGACACTAAGGAGGCCTTTCTACTGACTCTGAAAAACACCAAAACAAAGATGCCCAGGGTCCCTGCTCATCTGTGTGACTTAGGCATGCCTTATGTATGCTGCAAGGAGGCATGAGGACTGCAGATGTGGCCAGGGCAATAAATTGCAATGTCCGTATTATGAGATGCCTAAGGCAGAGCTACAGGGAGACAGGATGGACAGCAGATCGTCCTCGCAGTGGCAGACCACAGTGTAACAACACCTGCACAGGATCGGTACATCTGAACATCACACGTGCGGGACAGGTACAGGATGGCAACAACAACTGCCAGAGTTACACCAGGAACGCACAATCCCTCCATCAGTACTCAGACTGTCCTCAATAGGCTGAGAGAGGCTGGACTGGGGGCTTGTAGGCCTGTTGTAAGGCAGGTCCTCACCAGACATCACCGGCAACAACATTGCCTATGAGCTCAAACCCACCGTTGCTGGACCAGACAGGACTGGCAAAAAGGGCTCTTCACTGACGAGTCGCGGTTTTGTCTCATCAGGGGTGATGGTCAGATTCGCGTTTATCATCGAAGGAATGAGCGTTACATCGAGGCCTGTACTCTGGAGCGAGATCGATTTGGAGGTGGAGGGTCCGTCATGTCACAGCATCATCAGACTGAGCTTGTTGTCATTGCAGGCAATCTCAACGCTGTGCGCTACAGGGATGACATCCTCCTCCCTCACCTGGTATCCTTCCTGTAGGCTCATCCTGACATGACCCTCCAGCATGACAATGCCACCAGGAATACTGCTCATTCTGTGCGTGATTTCCTGCAAGACAGAAATGTCAGTGTTCTGCCATGGCCAGCAAAGAGCCCAGATCTCAATCCCATTGAGCACGTCTGGGACCTGTTGGATCAGAGGGTGAGGGCTAGGGCCATTCCCCACAGAAACGTCTGGGAACTTGCAGGTGCCTTGGTGGAATAGTGGGGTAACATCTCATAGCAAGAACTGGCAAATCTGGTGCAGTCCATGAGGTGGAGATGCACTGCAGTACTTACACCAGATACTGACTGTTACTTTTGACCCCCCCCCCTTTGTTCAGGGACACATTATTCCATTTCTGTTAGTCACATGTCACATGTGGAACTTGTTCAGTTGATGTCTCAGTTGTTGAATCTGGTTATGTTCATACAAATATTTACACGTTAAATTTGCTGAAAATAAACACAGTTGACATTGAGAGGACGTTTATTTTTTTAGCTGAGTTTATATATATTAAAAAAGTAGCTAGACATCAGTCAGAGTGTTTTCTGCAGATAGAATACCAATCCGAGTGGAGAAGAGCAACTGAAACACAAAATGAGTCTGATGCCAAGCAGAATTGACAGCAGAGCAGACAGGCCTGTAGCCCTAGCGACTCCAGACTCCAGACAGACACTGTGTGTACACGCTTCAGAGCAAGTACTGTTCTTCCTTCAGACAAGCATGTGTCAAAACTTTTTTTCATTTGCACAATGTCTCTTGTTCACATTCATTTGTAAATGTCCAAGCTCCTACCTATATATGTACATCTTTATGAGCTGGATTACTGTCTTTGAGCTCGCTAGCACATTTAGCAAGCAGCCTCCATGGAACTTCGCTATTACTTGTGCTAATTTTGTTAGCATTCCGGTAACAGATGCCCAATGGTTATTTTTCAGTTTTCTTGGTGCCCCCTTGTGTACTAAAATGTAAATCCCCGGATAAGAGAAGGACGATATGAAGATATGAACATCTGGAAACCGCCCAACCCTAGTGTTAGTACTCCATCCCTCTCTCGCTCTGTCCTACATCCCATCCCTCCATCTCTCACTGTGAAGTAAACTGTTTTCTTCAAGTCAATCGCTCCCTGAGCCCTCCCTCCCTGCCTGTCTCTGTCTCTCTCTACCCCTCTCCCTACATCCATTAGGAAATGCTCGACACACACACACACACACATTTGAACTTTCTAGTGTGTGCAAAACATTTGATCCTGTGTTATGAAGTTCTTTGCTAAAACTATATTTGACTAAATAGTAATAATACATGTAATATAAACTGAAATGTAAGAATAATATTTCCAGATATTCCTTTACTGGCACCTAAATCAGCTCAGCAGGACAGAATGGTTTTCAGTTAGAACAAGGATCTCCGTAATACTGTAACTATGCTCTGATAGAGAAGAGAAAGTCTGTTTGCTGTTGTTTAGTCCTGAAGAATGTTAAGTTTCATTTCCTGATTTTATTTTGAATTGAATTGGACCAATGACTGCGGAGTTCATGGGCCGGAACAGACAGCTGACTCGACTCATCCAATGAAGGAACAGAGCCGCTGAGAGTGAAGAGAAGCAGAAACAGAGACAGACCCAGACATTGGATCAACCGAATCCCGCATCAGCTACTCCCCCCACACACATACACCCCACCACCCCTCTTCCTTGCCTCAACACTTTATAAAGTCAGATGCTGTATTGAGAAGCAACACAACATTTCTCCTGACTGGATAAACATAAAGACTGAATAAACTGTCTTGATCTTCATTCAGTTCATTCTAGTCGACAGATTGACATTAAGACTTGATGTTCAGTGATCTGTAGAAGAGAAGCTTCACTGTTTCCACAGCCTGAGGAGCTACTGAAGAACATCTGACTGATATATTACAACAACAGGAGACTCCTCACAGGTGCGTCCTCAATTTGAGGGACTATAATACTGATTTACGGTTTCTTCTGTGTTCTATTGATTTCTATTAGAATCACAGATGTCTATACTGTGTATCCACAACAACTGCTACTCAGCCCAATAGTATGGCAGTCCCCTGCTCTAACCTCTCTTTGTGCATGTGTGTCTGTCTGAGTGGTTGAGATAAACGGAAGTCGAATTTCCGTTGGAAGTTGTGTACAATTGGACAATAAAACAGCTTATCTTATCTTATCTTATTTAATAAAGATAAGTCAACGTGATTATGGTGATTAAAGTTAGTCTATTCCACTCTATATAACTCTGACTGTTCACCACAGAATGAGAGAACGTACTGACTTCAAACTGAACACTGAAAATACCTAGAATTTAAATTAAAATTGTCATAATTCCAGCATGATAGTAAGAGAGAAGGTTAAATGATGTTCCTCCTAATCAGTCATCTCTCTCTCTCTCTCTCTCTCTCTCTTTCTCTCTCTCTCTCTCGCTCTCTCTCTCTCAATTCAATTTCAATGTAAGTGGCTTCATTGGCATGGGAAACTCTCTCTCTCTCTCTCTCTCTCTCTCTCTCTCTCTCTCTCTGTCTATAGGTGTGCCATGTCCGTTCCCTATGTGGAGGTGAGGAGTAGAGAGTTGGGTGGGTCGGTGGACATCGGGCTGTTCCACCAGCATCTCAGCGGGGGGTCACATGTCAGGGGACCCGGCGTGGGCGCCAGCATCGAGGCATCCAATCGGGACGGAGTCAAGTTGATGGCCAGAGCCCAGGTTCTAACGCTGTCTCAAGGCGAAGGGGAGGGGAGGACCAGAGTGGGGCTGGCGTTTGACACGGGCGTGGGGATTGGTCCAGAAGGGCTGGAGGCAAAGGTGTTGGGGACTGGGCTGAGGCTGGGGCCGAGACCCACTGTGTCCCTGGTGGGAAATGAACTGGAGTGTTCTGTCATGTAGACTTTCACTGTGTCCTAAATTGTACACTATGTACACTATAGTTCCCTATATATTCCCTATATAATGCACTTTATAGGGAATAGGGTGGGGATGAACTCTGTTCTGTCATGAAGTCGCTAATGTACACTGTTTCTGGAACAGCTGGCAACCTGAAGGGTATCACTTCACTAAGGACAATGTTGCGTGTTGGAGCATGTTGGGGTCAAAATGGTTGAACCTAAATGTATAATAAAATCAAGAGTTTTTACATATTAAGAGTGTGGCCTACTTTTACTGATGTCTTTTAGCATTCAAGAGAGGGAGCGTTGAGAAAGAGGGAGGGGAAGAGGACAGGAGGAGGGGGAGGAAGAGAGAAGGAGGGAGGGGATAGGAGGAGGGGGAGGAAGAGAGAAGGAGGGAGGGGATAAGAGGAGTGGGGAGGAAGAGAGAAGGTGGGAGGGGATAGGAGGAGGGGGGGAGGAAAAGGGGGAAGGAGGGAGGGGATAGGAGGAGGGGGGGGAGGAAGAGAGAAGGAGGGGATAGGGGAGGGGATAAGAGGAGGGAGGGGATAAGAGAGGGGGAGAAGAGAGGGGAGGAAGAGAGAAGGAGGGAGGGGATAGGAGGAGGGGGAGGAAGATAGAAGGAGGGAGGGGATAGGAGGAGGGGGAGGAAGAGAGAAGGTGGGAGGGGATAAAAGGAGTGGGGAGGAAGAGAGAAGGAGGGAGGGGATAGGAGGAGGGGGGGAGGAAGAGAGAAGGAGGGAGGGGATAGGAGGAGTGGGGAGGAAGAGAGAAGGAGGGAGGGGATAGGAGGAGGGGGAGGAAGAGAGAAGGTGGGAGGGGATAAGAGGAGTGGGGAGGAAGAGAGAAGGAGGGAGGGGATAGGAGGAGGGGGAGGAAGAGAGAAGGAGGGAGGGGATAGGAGGTGGGGGGAGGAAAAGAGAAGGAGGGAGGTGATAGGAGGAGGGGGAGGAAGAGAGAAGGAGGGAGGGGATAAGAGGAGTGGGGAGGAAGAGAGAAGGAGGGAGGGGATAGGAGGAGGGGGAGGAAGATAGAAGGAGGGAGGGGATAGGAGGAGGGGGAGGAAGAGAGAAGGTGGGAGGGGATAAAAGGAGTGGGGAGGAAGAGAGAAGGAGGGAGGGGATAGGAGGAGGGGGAGGAAGAGAGAAGGAGGGAGGGGATAGGAGGAGTAGGGGGAGGAAGAGAGAAGGAGGGAGGGGATAGGAGGAGGGGGAGGAAGAGAGAAGGTGGGAGGGGATAAGAGGAGTGGGGAGGAAGAGAGAAGGAGGGAGGGGATAGGAGGAGGGGGGGAGGAAAAGGGGAAGGAGGGAGGGGATAGGAGGAGGGGGAGGAAGAGAGAAGGAGGGAGGGGATAAGAGGAGGGGGAGGAAGATAGAAGGAGGGAGGGGATAAGAGGAGTGGGGAGGAAGAGAGAAGGAGGGAGGGGATAGGAGGAGGGGGAGGAAGATAGAAGGAGGGAGGGGATAGGAGGAGGGGGAGGAAGAGAGAAGGTGGGAGGGGATAAAAGGAGTGGGGAGGAAGAGAGAAGGAGGGAGGGGATAGGAGGAGGGGGGAGGAAGAGAGAAGGAGGGAGGGGATAGGAGGAGTGGGGAGGAAGAGAGAAGGAGGGAGGGGATAGGAGGAGGGTGGAGGAAGAGAGAAGGAGGGAGGGGATAGGATGAGGTAAAAGGGGAGTGAGAGGAGAAGGAGAGCGATTGGACTGGACTGAGAGGGGAGGGCGAGTAAGGATACACAGTAATATAATGTCACAGCCATAGACATTGATTTACTGTATATACATCATTGATCCAGTGGTGTGTATTCATGGTTAACAAGGGAACACAGGCAAATGCAGTATATGGAGACTGTTTAGGGGGACTATCTGTTGTTCCATGTAGTGAATCTGTTATTCAATTCATTTGTATGGGCCAAACATTTTTTTCATCAAATACATTTAAAAAAAAGTATCCTTCAAGGGGTCTTAAAATTCAAAATCAAATAGCTAAATGATCCTTGGTATGGGCTTTTTAAATCAATTCCATAATTCCTATGCATCCTGACAAAATATACCATATTTCTGGCCTGCTAATGTGTCATCACGGGTCCAAAAAGGAACTGGGGCTATCCCACCCGGTCCCGATAGGCATAAAACAGTTTGTTTAATATAGAGACCTGTGTCAAACAGACCCAAGGACAACTGGACCCGTTCATATAGACTTGGTGGATCCAGACCCGATCCGATCCATATGAGGGAAGAGAGCAGAAAAGTCCTTTTCAAGCTACTTTATTATCCAGAGCTGGTAAAGCGGGAGAGGAGTGAGAGAAACACAGAGGGGCCGTACCATAGCCACAGGAAGTAGGGGTTCTGAGGGTGCAGGAGCACCCCCTGTAAAATCTGATTGAAAAATATTATATTAATAAAATATAAATATTTTTCTCTCACAAAAGTAGTGCACTATGCAAATCGCATCCCCCCCTCCCCACCCACTACTTCTAACTGTTATGGACCATACTGTGAACGAGTGCTGCCTGTTCTCATAGACTAGACGTTGCATTACTCATCTCATATGTATATACTGTATTCTATTCTAAAATCTGATTTGATTTGACATAGTAAATGGAAATCCGGAACACATTTATTAGTATGTATGATATGTTACATTTGGTATGGTTACATAAGACAGATGGTTACTTAAAGCCAAAATCAAAGTAGGGTGGTTGGTCGGGGTGGATGGGTAGGGATTTGATGTGAAAGTCTAGCAATACAAAGGTTGTGAGTTCAAATCTCATCACAGACGTTTTTTGCTAATTAGCAACTTACTACTTTTTTTTTAGCTTCTCTGCAACTACTTACATGCTGACCACACTGCCGGCATTGCGTGTGCGAGCTTTGCAAAATAAATGTACACACATGTTATTCAATAATTTTATCTAAACTGCTCGCGTGCATCAATGAGCATCTGGATATACCCACGTGGGTGATTGAAAGATGAACTGTGGTCCACATTCCAGTCCAGTGGGGGATGGTAATGCACCTTAAAGTTTGTCGCCAACCGCCATATACAGTCCACAGAAGATGAAGACGAAGAAGAAGAAGAGATTAGTAGAAACTAACTAGGTTTACTCTTTTATCTGTGAGTTCATTGTTGGAGTAGAGAACACACGATTTTGTGTTGACTCAAAATGGGTCAAAATTCTACAAAGATCCAGAAAAAAAGGACCTTGCGGATTTCAGGTAAAATAACAACCCAATGTTTATGTCCCAAATTAGCTAGCAACTGCAAGCTAGCTAGCTAAATGTCCATGAATGTTTCATGTGTTTCGACTTGTCCCCAAAATTATATAGTTTGTTCAGAGTTAGTTTTGATAGTTTTTACATGATCTCGTCTGGTATGGATGGACAAAATCAACATGCTGGGTCTAGTCAGCATGTTAGCATGTTAGCTAACTCTTCCCCTAACCCTAACCTTAACCCTTTTAGCTAACCCTTCCCCTAACCCTAACCTTAACTCTTTAATCCAACTCATATACTTAACCTTAACCCGTAACCCCTAAATTCGTAATACATACCATACAAAATATAACATATTATTCTAAATGGGAGTGTTTTGTAATTACGTACAGAATAATACAAAATGCTCTGAGACCAGGTTGGCGAGTGACATGGGGAGGAGAGGGGGAGAGATAAGAGACAGCAACCAACCAAACCCGGCCTCTGCTATAGTAGACTAATAGCTGCCATAGATAGGTTATTCATCATCAAATATGAATATGTTGTACCTGCCTTGGACTGCATAAAACCAGGATAAGCTAGTTAAGATAGCTGACATTAGCTAGCTAGGCTAACTAAGACTGCAGTGCATGGCTTTCTCATCTTACAGATGGAGAGATAATAACAACTCATAATATTATGTAGCAGCCTGCCTACCTGTTGGCTCTTGGTCGTTCTAGCCTATCCTTCTCCTTTAACGTTTAAATCTGTCATTTTAATTCCATCTTTTATTGATTAGATATCTCTTAACTTTTGCCATACATGGAGCGAGGCTCTGTGACTGTAGCCTATTGCCGCTTTGATGACTTATGATTGGCCAACAACAAGATACATCTGCCACACTCCACTCACATGAAAAGCAAGAAAGAGCAGCAGCGTAAATTATACAATGTCTCTCTATGTACCACAGCAGTCCTGCGCAGGCTCTTTCAGACAAGTCAGTAAAAATCACAAATACCCGAGAACCATGGCTACCATATCAGATCTGACCCAGACCCATGACATTATTTTGAATTCTGGATCCAGACCAGGTCCCGGATTGGGTCTAGGGTATTCAAGTACCAGATCCGGTCTCAACTCTCAAGTATTCGGGTACAGGTGGAACCGTGAAGACCTCTAGCCTCACATTGTAGGCTAAACTGCAGAGAAAAAAAAACATAACTGATCAAAATTGTTGCCCAATCATAATACCATTCTTCATTACATTGTGTTGTTGTAGCTTAGGTAGGATACATTTCTTGTAGCTAAAAAACTGAAACAATAGGGTTGCTTTTCAAGCTGCATACCTGGGGACTGGGAGGGAGGCACTCTGGGAAGGCTCGGGAGCACACATAGTGTAGGCTACCTATGATTTCCTTATCTGATAACTTTTCTTTCTCTGTGCAAAGTGACTGTATATCTTTACTGCATTATTAAGCCTAACACTGAGTTGAAGAATTATGGGTTTATATGCATAGGCTTTTAACTTAGGCTATAGGTTACATCTCAAGCCTATAGGTTACCTATAGGTTACATCTCGAGCCTCTCTGTCTTCATTGCTCTGTTGCCTCATTACTCTTCATAAATCTTGTGGAGTCCCAGGAAAAGCCAGACTATAAAAACGTAATACTTATTTTGACTTATTTTCTTTATCCTACTAATGGCCTGTTGGAGGAGAGACTTGCTCTTGCTTGCTGAATGTAAAATAGGTTAAAGCATTAAGAACTGGTTGGGCGTTGGAAAATAGAAGCTCATATTTTCCTATCATGAACCTATTTTAACACGGGGCTACATCCTGACAAAATACACTATACCAGTGGCCTGTTAATGTACCTTTCTGGACCTTCTAAACTGTCAATAATAGACCCAAACTGATCCAAATGGTTGCATAATCAGGCTTAGGCTCAAGGCCTATGCAGTTATTTTGTCATGAAGCAAAACAAGAAGTTTGAGCGGTTATTCTAATTAGCCTACATCACTGCAGTTTACAGCCCATGGACAGTAATTGTGTACTCACTTGATAACAATAAGAAATGCATCATTGCACTGTGTTGTTGTAGCCCAGGTTTAATAATGGTCTTGTTTAAAAATGTAAGCCTAATCAATAGTGGTGCTTTGCGTGCCAGGGTACCACAGAGCACAACCTGGAGGAAAGCACTAAGTCCTTCAGATCTTCTATTTCATCATCTTTTAACTTCTTTTTTTCTTGCACCTTGACAGGAACATAGTTAGAGTATAGCCCTAATATTTAGCTAGTGAATGTCCTAATACTTAGCTTCTTAATTCGGCTACACATAACTACCAGCTGTTCCTGTGCCAAATAGGTCATAGGCTAAGAAAGCCTTTCCGCTATAGGACATTCCCCCTCTCCTTTAATCCCATGGAAAGCTATATCTACAAAAGCTATAGGCCATTCCCCCTCTCCTTTAATCCCATGGAAAGCTATATCTACAAAAGCTATAGGACATTCCCCCTCTCCTTTAATCCCATGGAAAGCTATATCTACAAAAGCTATAGGTCATTCCCCCTCTCCTTTAATCCCATGGAAAGCTATATCTACAAAAGCTATAGGTCATTCCCCCTCTCCTTTAATCCCATGGAAAGCTATATCTACAAAAGCTATAGGCCATTCCCCCTCTCCTTTAATCCCATGGAAAGCTATATCTACAAAAGCTATAGGACATTTATTTAGATACTTTTGTATATTAAGCCTAATAGCCTAATCATGGGGGAAAAAAACACGTTTGATCATTCTAAGTGCTGACAGGGATTTTCTAGTGGATTCTTGTATTGGAATCCTATAGGATCCTATAGGATACATTGAAACCTATAAGATACAATCCTATAGTACTCCAATAGGACTGGTTCCAAAATGTATTAGTATTTTTCTAGTAGATTCTTGTATTGGAATCCTATAGTATCCTATAAAATAAAATCCTATAGGATATACAGTAATCCCATAGGAGTTCAATGCATTTATTTTTCAGTTTTGGCGACCCCCAAATGAATATAGCACTCCTAAATGTAGCCAGTTGTCTTCAGCAGGTTGTTCTCTAATGAGTAGCTTAATGAATGTAAACAAAACCAACCCTACCTGAAGACTGAGGCTACTGAGGGCTAAATAAAGGGAGCGTAATCAGGGTGATGATGAAGTCCCGGTGTGCGAAGCGAGGTGGAGCAGGTGTGTACAATGATGGTTGCCAGGTGTGCGTAATGTTGGTTGTCAGGACCGGTGATTATAAGAACTGCGATGTCAAGTGCCAGAGAGAGAGAGCAGGAGTAAGCGGCTCCAGCCGCAGGACGATGCCGGCCAGGTGGACGCCCTGAATGGGAATGGGCCAGTCCGGGCGGTGGAGGTAGAAATCCAGGACAATGTTGGGATCCAGGATGTCATCCACCGGGACCCAACAGAGCTCCCATGGACCTTACACATCCCAATCCACCAGGTACTTCTAGCCGACCCCCACAAGATCGGGAATCCAGGAGGGACCTGGAAGTATAAGCAGGGCTCCCATCGATGTCCAGGGGAGGTGGAGGGGTGTTGCGGGGGTAGGCACCACGCGGGGGACCAGGAACCATTGGCCTGAGGAGGGAAACATGAAAAGAGGGTGAGATTTGGTAGTTAGTGGGGAGTTGTAATCTATAGGTTACATCGTTGACCCTCCCGAGGACCGTGAAGGGCCCCACAAACCAGTGGCTCAGCTTCCTAAAGGGCAGGTGGAGTGGGAGGTTCCTAGTGGAGAGCCAGACGCGATCACCAGGATGGAACACCAGAGCCTCACACACTCCTTCTTGCGGCTGGCGGCATGCTGGAGCCTCACGTGGGCATTGTTCCAGTTCTCCTCTGCAAGCCTGAACCACTAGTCCACCACAGGAACTTCGGTCTGGCTTAGGGTCCACGGAGCCAGGGCTGGCTGATAACCCAGGACACACTGGAAGGGAGTCAGCCCAGTGGAGGAGAGACTTATGAACCAGCTTCTGGTTCATCCTCTCCACCTGCCCGTTGGACTGAGGCCAGTACCCGGAAGTGAGGCTCACCGTGACCCCTAGTGAATTGGGGGCCACGGTCAGAGACAATATCCTCCGGGAAAGGCCATAGTGCCGGAAGACCTGCTGGAACAGTGCCTCAGTGACCTGGAGAGCGGTACGGAGAGCAGAGATAGGGATAAAACAGCAGGATTTAGAACTGTCCATAATTAACAAAAATGTAGTGAAACCCTCAGAAGAGGGGAGATCAGTGACAAAATCTATGGACAGATGAGACCAAGGTCGCTGGTCTCTGCTGAAGCGTGCATACGCAGCAGGAGTTGACATAGCAAGCGACGTCCTGCGCCAAGGTGGGCCACCAGTACCTTCCTGGAAATAGATTGAACAGTGTGGGTGATACCTGGGTGTCCAGCGATGAGAGATGAGTGCGCCCAGGTCAAAAGCCGATCCCTTATCCTTGTGGGAACGTAGGTGCACTCTGGAGGACAAGTAGCAGGCGTGGGTTCCCTCTACAGAGCCTGTCGAATGTTCACATCTACTTCCCAAAGCATGGGGACAACGACTCGGGAGGGCAGAACGATGGGTACACTCGTGACAGGAACCTCTCCCCAATCGTAGAGACGGGACAGGGCATCGGCTTTGATGTTCTTTGAACTTGGGTGATATGACAAGGTGAAGTCGAATCTACTGAAGGAAAGGGCCCACCTTTCTTGGCACGGGTTCAGCCGCTTCGCTGTCCGTATGCACTCCAGGTTCCGATGGTCGGTGAGGTTGAGAAATGGGTCCTTGGCGCCCTCCAGCCAGTGTCTCCACTCCTCTTATGCCAACTTCACTTTCACAATCAGGTGATTCTCCAGCAGGCGTTCCAGGACTACTCTGACGTGGACTACATTATGTGATCCTCCAAGGTGACAGAGTAGACCAGGATGTCATTGATATACACAACCACCTGGAGTCTGAGCATGTACCGGAAAAACATTGTTAACAAATGCCTTGGACACCGATGGATCATTGGCTAATGTATAAGGCATCACCAAGTACTCATAGTGGCCAGACATCGTGCTGAATGCCATTTTCCATTCATCCCCCTCCAGGATGCGGATCAGATTGTAGGCACTCCGCAGGTCCAATTTGGTAATAAAAACAGGCACCGCGGAGCTGTTCAAATGTGGCCGGTACAAACAGGAGAGGGTACTTGGTGGTGATGGAATTGAGGCCTCTGTAATCGATGCAGTTGGTGATTTACATTCTCGACCACGAGATGGTGGGGTCATGAAGTTGGAGACACAGGAGGTTGAGGATGACTTTTCTAATGGTGCATTGATGATTTTTTTTTTAACTAGGCAAGTCGGTTAAGAACAAAATCTTATTTACAATGACAGCCTACCCCGGCCAAACCTGGGCCAATTGTTCGCCACCCTATGGGACTCCCAATCATGGCCGGATGTGATGAAGCCTGGATTCGAACCAGGGACTGTAGTGACACCTTTTGCACTGAGATGCAGTGCCTTAGACCTATGTGCCACTCGGGAGCCCTGCGGCAGGAAAGTAAGACTTTCTTGATGCATGGGTTTGTCGTGGAAATTACCACCAAGGACTCAGTCAAACTTAAATGAATCATTCTTTATTGTCAGTTAACTGGAGAGGTTCCTGCATGTGACTGGCACCATCTCCTATCTTATCTTATAGAACATATTCTGGGCGTTCTGCCAGATGGTCTAAGGAGGGGGTCATGACCGTCTCCCCCTCATATCTCTACACAGCACCTGCAGGAACCAATGATTGTTTATCACAAAATATACATATTCAAGGCTATCCCTTCAGACTATACATGTTCCCTCACTGGTTCCACTGTGAGGCTGAGTGGTACTGTGATGTGCGTTATTGTGCCAGATTCCAATGGTCGACTATCCAGTGCTTGGACCAGAAAAGGAAAGGAGAACCAGTGGGTATGAGGTGATGTTCAGGGAGGAGGCGAGGGCCTGGTCGATGAAATTCCCCAAGTCGCTGGAGTCCACTACAGTTGTAGATACAACACATGAGGGACAGCCAGCCAGTGAACTGGAAACCAGAAATGGTGTGGCGGAAAGTGATGATGATGGAATGCTCCTACCCCGGAAGACGGATGATCACAGGGCCGCCCCTCTGCCCTCGTGGACTCCAGGTTGGAATGCACCGAACACCGCTGAAGCTGGTGCTCCTCCTGACCGCAATAGGAACAGAACCCCAGCTGTCTCCAGCGATGCCTCGCTGCAGCGGGGAGGTGTGTGTAGTCCTCTTCGGAATAAGGTACCTGCACATTCCATCCTCTGGAGGGTGCCACAGTCCGGAAGATGTGGGTGTACTTCGCAGCGGTCTGGGCACCCTGCCGGAGTTGGAGTAGTCACTCACAACCCTCTCTGCCCTCAGGTAGATGATCAAAAAGACCACCCTGAACAGAGCCATGAACCTCTCATAGGAACGCAGCTCCTCCTGTCCTCTCTCCCAGATGGCCATAGCCCACTCCGAAGCCCATCCGGTCAGCAGGGAAAGGACCATGGCAACCTTGAACCTCTCGGTGGTGGGGGCTCCTGTCTGATGGGCAAAATAGAGAGAGCACTGGAGTAGGTAGCCACGGCATTATAATTGAGTCCTGTCATATTTGTCCAGGAAGGACAATAGGGCATCGCTGACCTGGGTGGACTGCTGGATGGGCTGGGGAACTAGCACACTGGATCCTCCACTAGCTGGGTGTTGTCGAGGTGTTGGAGAACCCGGAGGACCTTATCAATTACTGTACCCAGTTGAGCCAGCTGGTCTTGATGTTGACAGAGAAGGTGATCCTGTTCGTCGACCATCTGGGAGATATCCTGGACTTCTGCTGCTTCCATATCTTGAGAGGCAGTATTCTGTAATGTATACACAGGGAATCAGGAAGCAGGTGTAGAATATGAGTTTAATAATAAGAAACCTGAAGATAATCAAAACAGGAGTAACATACTAAACGTAAACAAACTTTACTGCCTGAAGACTGAGGATACTGAGAGCTAAATAAAGGGAGACTAATGAGGGTGAGGATGAAGTCCAGTTGTGTGTAATGTGGGTTTCCAGGACCAGTGCTTAGTAGACCGGCAACATGAGTGCCAGAGTGGGAGAGCGGGAGTAGGCGTGACATGTATGATGCAAAACAGGATTTCTGTATTTTGAAAGTTACATATTTTGAAAACTTGATTGCTGACAAGCAAAACACTTTTGGGACTATGTCAGAGGGGTTGGGTTAACTGCGGCAGACACATTTCAGTTGAAGGCATTCAGTTGTACAACTGACTAGGTATCCCCTTTCCCTTTCTACAAGGTGTCAAAAGCATTCCACAGGAATGCTAGCTCATGTTGGCTGAATGTCCATTGGGTGGTGGACTATTCTTGAGACACACGTGAAACTTTTGAATGTGAAATACCCAGCAGCGTTGAAGTTCTTGACGCACTCAAACCAGTGCGCCTGGCACCTACTACCATACCCCAATTCAAAGGCACATTTTGTCTTGCCTATTCATCCTCTGAATGGCACACATACACAATCCCCGTCTCAATTGTCTCAAGGCTTAAAAATACTTATTTGACCTGTCTCCTCCCCTTCACCTACACCAGGTATGCCACCAGGGTTACGCACAATGCCATCGGGCTATACATTTGCTATGGGCTATACATTTGGGCTATGGGCTATACATTTGGGTGAGGTTTTTTTCTCGCCAGAGTAGCCTCGTTTCACTGCCAAAAATCAAATTAAACCATCTAGTGTTCAGCGAAATAACAACACAATGTCAAATACAGGTAGCCTAGTCAAATAATTAACATCCAATCACATTAACCGTTACTCTCTCGTGGGAAACCTTCACTCTTGTGCAGACATTTAGAAACGAAACATGACAATTTGAAAAATATGTTGAGTAGTAACACATGTACAAAAGCAACAGATACCATTAATAATAAGGGGCTAGAAGCATCTTATATGGTGAGCTACCGAGTGGCTAGGACAGGCAAGCCCCATACTATTGTGGAGGACTTAATTCTTCCTGCTGCCGCGGTTATGGCTGGGACAATGCTGGGGGAAAAGGCCCAAAAAACTATACAGACAAAACTCCATCAAACAACAATGTTTCACGACACATCAGTGACATGGCAGGAGATGTTTTGAAACAATTACTGCTTTGCATACAAGGCAGTGAATTATATGCATTACAGCTGGATGAGTCAACAGACATGGCGGGTCTGGCACAGCTCCTGGTACATGTCCGTTACGTTTATGGGGGGTCAACTAAGGAAGACATCCTCTTCTGCAAACCAGGACAACATGAGAGGATATTTTAAAGTACTGGACAGCTTTGTGACATCAAATGGACTTTGGTGGTCAAGATGTGTTGGTATCTGTACTTATGACGCAAAAGCCATGACAGGGAGACATAGTGGAGTGGTAATGTGCACGCAAGCAGTTGCTCCCGACGCCACTTGGCGACACTGCAGCATCCACCAAGAGGCTCTTGCTGCCAAGGGAATGCCTGACAGCTTAAAAGACGTTTTGGACACTACAGTGAAACTGGTTAACAGTATTAAAGCAAGGCCCCTGAACTCTCGTATTTTCTGCATTTTGCACTGATATGGGCAGAAACCATGTAACGCTTTTACCAAATACAGAACTGCGCTGGTTATCAAGGGGCAAAGTATTGACACGTTTGAATTGAGAGACGAGCTTAAAGTTTTCTTTACTGACCATAATTTTCACTTGTCTGACCGCTTGCATGATGACGAGTTTCTCACACGACTGGTCTATCTGTGTGATGTTTTTTCTCACCTGAATGATCTGAATTTAGGATTACAGGGACTCTCTGCAACTACGTTCAATGTGCGGGACAAAATAGAGGCTATGATTAAGAAGTTGGAGCTCTTCTCTGTCTGCATTAACAAGGACAACACACAGGTCTTTCCATCATTGTATGATTTTTTTGTGTGCAAATGAACGCAAGCTTACGGGCAATGTGATATAGAGAAGGACCTGGGTGAGCTGGGTGTGCATTTACGCAGGTACTTTCCCGAAACAGACGACACAAACAACTGGATTCGTTATCCCTTTCATGCCCTGCCTCCAGTCCACTTACCGATATCTGAACAAGAGAGACCCATCGAAATTGCACCTAGAACTTCTGTGAAAATATAATTTAATCAGAAGCCACTTTCTGGATAGGGCTGCGCTCACAGTTTCTTGCCTTGGCAAATCGCACTGTTAAGACTCCGATGCCCTTTGGAGCCATGTACCTATGCGAGAGTGGATTCTCAGCTCTCACTAGCATGAAAACTAAATACAGGCACAGACTGTGTGTGGAAAATGATTTCAGACTTAGACTCTCTCCAATACAACCCAACATTGCAGAGTTATGTGCATCCTTTCATGCATACCCTTCCCACTAACGTGTGGTGAGTTATTCACAATTTCTGATGAAGAAATAAGGTTTTAAATGTAAGATGGTTAAATAAAAAGCTAAATGATTGACTATTATTATATTATTATTTGTGCCCTTGTCCTATAAGAGCTCTTTGTCACTTCCCACAAGCCAGGTTGTGACAAAAACTCACACTTATTCTTATGTTTAATAAATGTATTGTATAATGTGTGTGTGGCAGGTTTATAATGATCGCAAAAAACAACATTTGAGAGTGCGCTGACCCTGGTGCTAGAGGGGGTACCCAGCTGGACTTTGAATGTTTGAAGGGGTACGGGACTATAACAAGTTTGGGAACCACTACACTGATTGAAGTGGATTTAACAAATTACATGAATAATTGATCATAGCTTTCATCTGGATTCACCTGGTCAGTCTATGGCATGGAAAAAGCACCTGGTAAAATAAGCTAACGGTTGTGGGCACTCTCACTACATAGAATTGTGTGTTTCAGTGGAAGATTTAAAAAATCCACATTCTGACCTTAGTTCTTTTGTTATGTCTTTGTTTTAGTATGGTCAGGGCGTGAGTTGGGTGGGTTGTCTATGTTCTTTTTTCTATGATTTGGGATGTCTGTGTTTGACCTGGTATGGTTCTCAATTAGAGGCAGCTGTCAATCGTTGTCCCTGATTGAGAACCATACTTAGGTAGCCTGGTTTCACTTTTGAGTTGTGGGTGCTTATTTCCTGTTTAGTGTTTTTGTCTTTCACCTTACGGGACTGTTTGTTTGTTTGTTATTTATTGTTTTGTTCAGTGTTCTAGTATGTCCTTAAAGCTATGAACACTTACCACGCTGCGCATTGGTCCTCCTCTCTTTCTCCCAATGACGAGCGTTACAAACTTTAAAATATGAGTTTACGACTATCAATAATCACTCTGTGTGACCCTGATTTAGCCCACTGCAGTAAAAGGTTAAGAAAAAAAAGGATTAATAGGATTCTGATTGAGGTGACAATTCTACAAGACTCTGATTCCTTTTGATTTCCAAAAGGGAAAAAAAGTTGTCCAATAGGATTCCAATAGGATTATGATAGAGGTGATACAAAATCCTTCAGGGGTCCATTAAAACCTGTTGATCCTACCCCCTACTTTTTCGAACATTCTGTTAAAAATCGCGCAACATTTCGGCGTCCTGCTACTCATGCCAGGAATATAGTATATGCATATGATTAGTATGTGTGGATAGAAAACACTCTCACGTTTCTAAAACTGGTTAAATCACCGCTGTGACTATAACAGAGCGTCTATTTCATCGAAAAGCGCAAGAAAAACTGATCACTGAAAACTGAAAAAAATATCCATGCGCCACTTGCATGTATTGTTCAAGGGGCACGAAATTAAATGGGGCGGAGATTGCAAGTCCTACAGCTTCCACACGATGTCACTACTCTTGTCAATTGCCTGGGAGTTGTTCCTTGGTCAAATGAGTTAGAGAGACCACTTTCCATCCGGTCTCCGACAGGACGTTATGGAAGTGAGTTTTCGGAAGATGATTTGAAAGAGTGGAGCTATTGAATACACATCGCCTTGTGATCAATTTGATAGATTATTAACGTTTACTAATACCTAAAGTTGGATTACAAAAGTATTTCGAAGTGTTTTGTGAAAGTTTATCGTCAACTTTTTTAATTTTAAAAAATGACGTAGCGCTTCGAAAAGGTGTTTTTTTCTGAATCACACAGTTTCCATAGATGGATATTTTGGGTATATATGGACCGATTTAATCGAAAAAAAGACCCAATAGTGATGTTTATGGGACATATAGGAGTGCCAACAAAGAAGCTCGTCCAAGGTAATGAAAGTTTTATATTTTATTTCTGCTATTTGTGTAGCGCCGGCTACGCTAATTCTTTTGTTTACGTCGCCTTCAGGTATTTCGGGGTGTTGCATGCTATCAGATAATAGCTTCTCATGCTTCTCATGCTTTCGCCGAAAAGCATTTTAATAATCTGACTTGTTGGCTAGATTCACAACGAGTGTAGCTTTAATTCAATGCCCTGCATGTGTGTTTTGATGAACGTTTGAGTTTTAACGAGTGCTATTAGCATTTGGCGTAGCGCATTTGCATTTCCAGACGCATAAATGGGACGTCTGCGTCCCAGGTAGAGGCAAGAGGTTTTAAAATTACATTTGATTTCCCATCAGGAAAAAATTTAGTCCAATAGGATTCCTATAGGATTCTGATACAGGTGACACAAAATCCTATAAGACTGCAAAAACCCTATAAGATACAACATTATTAATTTTTAGTTTCCAATAGGAAAAAAGTAGTCCAATAGGATTCCAATAGAATTAGAATTCTGATAGAGTTGACACAAAATCCTATATCATATGGGATTGTGAGAATTCTTTAGGACTCTATTGGAAGAATCACTAATCCTATAAGACTTTTATGAAGATGGTAACTCTGATGATAGCGCTAAATGCGGAATAATCTGAATTGTGTACTCCTGTTCTGACTATGCTCTTCAAGTTGTGATGATATTACAACCAAATAGTTAACATTTATTTAACAATCCCTTGAAAACTGCAAGCAGTTGTCAATGGTTTTAGTGGAGCCGGGGTCTCCTTGCCCCCCAGCAGGCGAAAACGCTCTGCATCTTATTGTGACATTTTATTGATAACGACCTATACTGATATATCAACTGATTGCTTTCACTTTCCTCTTCTCATAAATCGCTGCTGGGTTTTACTGTGTTATTATAACAGGGAGTTCAAAGTTTCATACTGAGTTAATTATTCTCCTGCACTCCTCTACAAAAACAGTTCCATATACTCTCATTGGTCAGTTTAACTTTATGGGTCACGTATGACAGAAAAGTGCAACTATATATGTTCAAACAGCAAAACCAGTAAGAGATGACATTGACTTCAAAATTCCATTCCTGAGAACACCTAGTAGACTGACCTGAAAGATAATTATCAAACTTAACTACTCAGAACAAACTTTTAATGTCCCTACACTTAGACTACAGTATGTGGACATGTATTTGTGAGCTTGGGGTTGTGAACAAAAATAAGTATGACTCTGTATATATTATATATGATGAGGGTTTTTATTTCATCCATGTGTCTGCTCTACAGCAGCGGAGGCTCCTCAGGAAAGGGAGGACCATTTTCCTCAGTGAATCTCATAAAAATGAAAATGATTATTTTTTCGATAAAACTACTCTAAATATATTTACATGTCAGCAAAATACACAATTTTGCATTGAAGGTCTATAGTAGCCCTAACAGCATTCTGTAGGGTAGCACCATGGTGTAGCTGGAGGACACCTAGTTTCCGTCCTCCTCTGGGTACATTGACTTCAATACAAAACCTAGGAGGATTGTGGTTCTCACCCCCTTCCGTAGACTTACACAGTAATTCTGACAACATCCGGAGGATGTTCTCCAAACTATCAGAGCTCTTGCAGCATGAACTGACATGTTGTCTACCCAGTCAAAGGATCAAGGAACAATCTGCTGCAATCAAAACTTGGGTGGGTGATTATACACTGAGTGTGCATAACATTAGGAACACCACACTAATATTGAGTTGCACCCTCCTTTGCCCTCAGAACAGCCACAATTCGTCGAGGCATGGATTCTACAAGGTGTTGAATGTGTTCCACAGGGATGCTAGCCCATGTTGACTCCAATGCTTCCCACAATTCTGTTAAGTTGCTTGGATGTCCTTTGGGTGGTGGACCATTCTTGATATTACACGGGAAACTGTTGAGTGTGAAAAACCCAGCAGCGCTGCAGTTCTTCACATACTAAAACCGGGGCGCCGGGCACCTACTACCATACCTCGTTCAAAGGCACTTCAATATTTTGTACTGCCCATTCACCCTCTGAATGGTACACATACACAATTGTCTCAAGGCTTAAAAATCCTTCTTTAACCTGTCTCCTCCCCTTCATCTACACTAATTGAAGTGGATTTAACAAGTGACATTAATAAGGGATCATAGCTTTCACCTGGATTCATCCAGTCAGTCTATGACATAGAAAAAGCATGTGTTTCTAATGTTTTGTACACTCAGTGTATTTGTCTTATTTCACACATGTAAAAGTGTGTACTAATACACTTGTGTGAATTGGAAATGTGTTTTTTGTATATCCCAACTCCCTCTGAGACACTCTCGTAGAGAGGGGTCACGGCCAGGGTTGTTTGTATATCCCAACTCCCTCTGAGACACTCTCGTAGAGAGGGGTCACGGCCAGGGTTTTTTGTATATCCCAACTCCCTCTGAGACACTCTCGTAGAGAGGAGTTACGGCCAGGGTTGTTTGTATATCCCAACTCCCTCTGAGACACTCTCGTAGAGAGGAGTTACGGCCAGGGTTGTTTGTATATCCCAACTCCCTCTGAGACACTCTCGTAGAGAGGGGTTACGGCCAGGGTTGTTTGTATATCCCAACTCCCTCTGAGACACTCTCGTAGAGAGGAGTTACGGCCAGGGATGTTTGTATATCCCAACTCCCTCTGAGACACTCTCGTAGAGAGGGGTCACGGCCAGGGTTTTTTGTATATCCCAACTCCCTCTGAGACACTCTCGTAGAGAGGGGTCACGGCCAGGGTTTTTTGTATATCCCAACTCCCTCTGAGACACTCTCGTAGAGAGGGGTCACGGCCAGGGTTTTTTGTATATCCCAACTCCCTCTGAGACACTCTCGTAGAGAGGGATCACGACCAGGGTCTGCCATTATCAATGGCGACACTGGAACAATTTGGGTTAAGTGCCTAAAGGCAGATTTTTCACTTTGTCTGCTCGGGGATTTGAACTACAGATGTAGAATCTTAATTTGACCAGTATTGTTGCAGAAAAGTAATCCTGAGCCAACAGGATTTTAACATTTAGTCCATAATGTCGCTCAATCGGAAGTTAGGCTATTAGCTGGCCAAAATTAGCCTGCATAAAAAGTGCAATTCTGTGAATATAACTGCGTGGTAATTCAAGTTTTCACTGAATTCAAATAAGTCACGAAGCTCATCTAGATTTCAATTAAGATTCTACATCTGTAGCTACCTTTCAGTAACTGGCCCAACGCTCTAACCGCTAGGTTACCTGCCGCCCTAAAAAGGGAAGGACTGGCATGAAATGGAGTTCACATATTCTTGAAATAGAGTGTGTCCCTGTCTGTCTGTAAAACAAAATTGTGCTGTCTAGTTTGGTTAATATGAGCAATTTGCTGAATAGCATTTACTTTTTACTTTTACTCAAGTATGACAATTGAGTACTTTTCCCACCACTGAATGTACGCACATTTAAAACCAGATATTTTTAGACTTTTACTCAAGTAGTATTTTACTGGGTTACTTTCACTTTTACTTGAGTCATTTTCTATTAAGGTATTTTTACTTTTACTCCATCACTGAAAATGGACTGATTGTCATCATGTAAAATTAGAAAAAAATAATAGATACATTTCTGGTTTGCTCTGGTTAATTATTGTAAACTGTATCACTTCAGCGAAATTTTTACTTCATTACTTTTTTACATTCGTTTTAATCGAAGAGACCTTCTAGTGCTCTGTCTGTGCTGTTCTACTCTGTTGGGCAGTTAATAATGACTCCTCTCTCCTGACAGGCAGACCTGTTACCTGAGAGATGTCGGACAAAGAAGGTACATACTGTAGGCTACATGAACCACACATGAGAAAAAATGCACCTTCAAATTATAGCAACATTTAAAGACTTCCTGTTGTTCAATTAATGATCTATACGCACAGACTCTTGAAGAATAAAACATGTTGCCTCATGAGCTTAGCCTTACCCATTGTAACCTTCACTGAAATATAAAGTTGTTATTTGCTTTTGTTTTGCTGAGTTTTTATAAACAAACAATGTTGATCTCATAGACTGTCAGTCCATAATTTATCTCTATTAATCCTCCTCTCTCTCCATCTTGTACTAACAACACGGTAAAACGCAGCCATTAAAGCTGTATCTGCCGTTGAAGATTGCTTTGAACGGGTAACTGGGCCCTGGGGATTCAAAGAGATGAATGAGAACATGGACCGACCTCTAAACTCATCTGCTGATACGCTGTTCAACAATGCATAAACAGACCTCAACGGTGGAGAGACAAAGTGGCACGGGATGGCAGGATTGTATAAGGGTGAATATGAGCGCAGCGTGTTAAGGGCGAAGGCTGAGTTGCCCAACATCAAAGCTGGTATTGGGGAATCGATGGAAAAAGGATATAGTGGGAACATTGACTACGCATTAGGAAAAGGATATAGTGGGAACATTGACTACGCATTAGGAAAAGGATATAGTGGGAACATTGACTACGCATTAGGAAAAGGATATAGTGGGAACATTGACTACGCATTAGGAAAAGGATATAGTGGGAACATTGACTACGCATTAGGAAAAGGATATAGTGGGAACATTGACTACGCATTAGGAAAAGCTGAAATAGACATGGGGATGTTGAAGGTGGAGGGCAGCTTGCCCAGTGCCAGTGGTGCTTTTCAGGCAACAACCGATGGAGCAAAAGTAATGCTCAAGGCTGAGGTCATAGGTGCCTCTGCATCCTTTGGTCCGGTGAAGTGGACAGTGTTAGGCAGTTGATACAGGCTTTGAAGTAGGCAAGGGTGGGGTCACTGTACAAGTTCTGGGTACAGGTGTCTCTGCCAAGGATGGAAATGTGGGTCTTTCTCTCTTTGGCAGCAAGTTGGAGTTCAACCTCTGGTGAAACACCCCCCCCCCCTCAGAGCTCAGAGGTCCACTGCTTTGGAGATGTATTCATTCCACCTGTTTAGTTCTCCTACAGCCTACAGACAAGGCTTCAGGGACATATATGTGCTTGCTTACTTTTACACTCCTAATGAAAACAGCTTTATGTATTGTACTTAATAAGTGGACTGTATTTACAATATATACAATACATTCTTATCAACTATATTTGTGATTGTTCTTTTTATGCACACACACACACACACACACACACACACACACACACACACACACACACACACACACACACACACACACACACACACACACACACACACACACACACACACACACACACACACACACACACACACACACACACACCTCACACTGAAGTGTTTATCACGGAAGCCTGGTCTCCTCCAGAGGACACTATCTCCTCCCAGTGGACAAACTGAGCTGCTGCAGAGGAGGACTCTTTCTTTTGGCTTGCCTACAGAAACGTTTGTGTGTGTATACATGTATATTTGTGTGTCAAATCAAATCACTGTATATTTGCACACGATACAGCAGATGTATTTGCTCTTTCTCAACAATGCAGTGAAAACTAGGTCAGAAATATAACAAATAAAAACACGAGAGGTAAAAACTCACGAGAATATACACTATATATAGTTGTGTGTGTGTGTAGGTTCTTGAAACTCCCCGGAGGCCCATCTGCTATTCTGCTAGCCCCGGCCCGCTAGCTGTCTGAATCGCCGTGTCTCCAGCTCGCCTAGCGACTCACTGGACCCTATGATCACTCGGCTACACATGCCTCTCCCTAATGTCAATATGCCTTGTCTATTGCTGTTTTGGTTAGTGATTATTGTCTTATTTCACAGTAGAGCCTCCAGCCCTGCTCAATATATCTTAGCCAGCCCTTTTGTTCCACCTCCCACACATGTCGTGACCTCATCTGGCTTAAATGGTGCCTCTAGAGACAAAACCTCTCCCATCGTCACTCAATGCCTAGGTTTACTTCCACTGTACTCACATTCTACCATACCCTTGTCTGTACATTATGCCTTGAATCTATTATTCCGCGCCCAGAAACCTGCTCCTTTTACGCTCTGTTCCAAACGCACTAGACGACCAGTTCTTATAGCCTTTAGCCGTGCCCTTATCCTACTCCTCCTTTGTTCCTCTAGTGATAAAAAGGTAAACCCAGGCCCTGCCGTCTCCAGCACCAGTCCCATTCTCCAGGCCCTCTCATTTGTTGACTTCTGTTACCGTAAAATAATTGGTTTCATGCATGTTAACATTAGAAGCCTCTTTGCTAAGTTTGTTTTATTCACTGCTTTAGCACACTCCGCCAACCCAGATGTCCTAGCCATGTCTGAATTCTGGCTTAGGAAGGCCACCAACAATCCTGAAATTTGCATCCCTATCTATAACATTTTCCGACAAGATAGAACTGCCAAAGGGGGTGGAGTTGCAATCTACTGCAGAGTTCTGTCATACTATCCAGGTCTGTGCCCAAACAATTTGACCTTCTACTTTTAAAAATCCACCTTTCCAGAAACAAGTATCTCACCATTGCTGCTTGTTATAGACCCCCTTCAGCCCCCAGCTGTGCCCTGGACACCATATGTGAATTGATTGCTCCCCATCTATCTTCAGAGTTTGTACTGTTAGGTGACCTAAACTGGGATATGCTTAACACCCCGGCCATCCTACAATCTAAGCTAGATGCCCTCAATCTCACACACATTTTCAAGGAACCTACCAGGTACAACCCTAAATCTGTAACCATGGGCACCCTCATAGATATCATCCTGACCAACTTGCCCTCTAAATACATCTCTGCTGTCTTCAACCAGGATCTCAGCGATTACTGCCTCATTGCCTGCATGTGTAATGGGTCTGCGGTCAAACGACCACCCCTCATCATTGTCAAATGCTCCCTAAAACACTTCAGCGAGCAGGCCTTTCTAATCGACCTGGCCCGGGTATCCTGGAAAGATATTGACCTCATCCCGTCAGTAGAGGATGCCTGGTTGCTCTTTAAAAGTGCTTTCCTCACCCTTAAATAAGGATGTCCCATTAAAAAAAACAGATATAGCCCTTGGTTCACCCCAGACTTGACTGCCCTTCACCAGCACAAAAACATCCTGTGGCATTCTGCATTAGCATCAAATAGCCCCCACGATTTGCAACTTTTCGGGGAAGTCAGGAACCAATATACTCAGTCAGTTAGGAAAGCTATGGCTATCTTTTTCAAACAGAAATTTGATCCTGTAGCACTAATTCCAAAAAGTTTTGGGACACTGTAAAGTCCATGGAGAATAAGAGCACCTCCTCCCAGCTGCCCACTGCATTGAGGCTAGAAAACACTGTCAACACCGATAAATCTACGATAATCGATCATTTCAGTAAGCATTTTTCTACGGCTGGCCATGCTATCCACCTGGCTACCCCAAACCCGGCCAACATCTCAGCACCCCCTGCAGCAACTTGCCCAAGCCCCCGCTTCTCCCTCACCCAAATCCAGACAGATGATGTTCTGAAAGAGCTGCAAAATCAGTATCCCTACACATCAGCTGGGCTATACAATCTGGACCCTCTCTTTCTAAATTATCCGTCGAAATTGTTGCAACCTCTATTACTAGCCTATTCAACCTCTCTTTTGTATCGTCTGAGATACCCAAAGATTGGAAAGCTGCCGTGGTCATCCCCCTCTTCAAAGGGGGAGACACTCTAAACCCAAACTGTTCTAGACCTATATCCATCCTGCCCTGCCTTTCTAAAATCTTCGAAAGCCAAGTTAAAAAACAGATCACCGACCATTTCTAATCCCACCATACCTTCTCCACTATGCAATCTGGTTTCTGAGCTGGTCATGGGTGCACCTCAGCCACACTCAAGGTCCTAAACGATATCATAACTGCCATCGATAAAATATACTACTGTGCAGCCGTCTTCATTGATCTGGCCAAGGCTTTCAACTCTGTCAATCACCACATTCTTGTCGGCAGACTCAATAGTCTTCGCTTCTCAAATGACTGCCTCGCCTTGTTCACCAACTACTTATCACATAGAGTTCAGTGTGTCAAATCGGAGGGCCTGTTATCCGGACCTCTGGCAGTCTCTATGGGGGTGCCACACGGTTCAATTCCCGGGCCAACTCTTTTCTCTGTATATATCAATGATGTCGCTCTTGCTGCTGGTGATTCTCTGATCCACCTCTATGCAGACGACACCATTCTGTATACATCTGGCCCTTCTTTGGACACTGTGCTAACAAACCTCCAAACGAGCTTCAGTGCCATACAACATTCCTTCCGTGGCATCCAACTGCTTTTAAATGCTTTTAAAACTAAGTGCATGCTCTTCCAGCGATTGCTTCCCGCACATGCCTGCCCGACTATCATCACTACTCTGGACTGTTCTGACTTAGAATATGTGGACAACTACGAATACCTAGGTGTCTGGTTAGACTGTAAACTCTCCATCCAGACTCACATTAAGCATCTCCAATCCAAAATGATATGTAGAATCGGCTTCCTATTTCGCAACAAAGCCTCCTTCACTCATGCTGCCAAACATATGTAAAACTGACTATCCTACCGATCCTTGACTTCGGCGATGTCATTTACAAAATAGCCTCCAACACTATACTCAGCAAACTGAATGTAGTCTATCACAGTGCAATCTGTTTTGTTAGCAAAGCCCCATATACTACTCACCACTGCGACCTATATGCTCTCATTGGTTGGCCCTCACTACATATTCGTCGACAAACCCACTGGCTCCAGGTCATCTATAAGTATTTTCTAGGTAAAGCCCCTCTTTATCTCAGCTCACTGGTCACCATAGTGACACCCATCCTTAGCATGCGCTCAAGCGGGAATATCTCACTGTTCATCCCCAAAGCCAACATTTCCTTTGGCCGCCTTTCCTTCCAGTTCTCTGCTAATGACTGGAACCAACTGCAAAATCACTGAAGCTTGAGTCTTATATCTCCCTCTCTAACTCTAAGCATGCAACAGAGCAGATTACTGATCACTGTACCTGTACACAGCCAATCTGTAAATAGCACACACCAACTACCTCATCCCCATTTTGTTACTTATCCTCCTGCTCTTTTGCACCCCAGTATCTCTACTCATCATCTGCACATCTACCACTCCAGTGTAAATGCTAATTTGTAATTATTTTGCCTATATGGCCTATTCATTGCCTTACCTCCCTACTCTTCTACATTTGCACACACTGTACATAGATTTTTCTATTGTGTCATTGACTGTACGTTTGTTTATGTGTAGATCTGTGTTGTTGTTTATGTCACACTGTTTGCTTTATCTTGGCCAGGTCGCAGTTGTAAATGAGAACTTGTTCTCAACTGGCCTAGTTGGATAAATAAACGTGAAATAAATCAAATAAAAATAAAATGTCCAGTCTCTAGATAACAAGGTAGACGGTGCTACCAAGAACTGTGGGCCCTCTCTCGCCTTCTCCGTGGCCAACATGAGTAAGACATTTAAACGGGTGAACCCTCGCAAGGCTGCCTGCCCAGACGGCATCCGCGTCCTCAGAGCAGCTGGCTTATGTGTTTACGTTCATATTCAATCTCTATTGCTGTCCAAACATGCTTCAAGATGGCTACCTTTGTTCCTGTACCCAAGAAGGCAAAGGTAACTGAACTAAATGACTATCGCCCCGTAGCACTCACTTCTGTCATCATGAAGTGCTTTGAGAGACTAGTCAAGGATCATATCACCTCCACCTTACCTGCCACCCTAGACCCACTTCAATTTGCATATCGCCTCAATAGGTCCACAGACGATGCAATCGCCATCACACTGCAAACTGCCCTATCCCATTTTTGCAAGAGGAATACCTATGTATGAATGGAGTTCAGCATTCAACACCAGAGTACCCTAGCTCACCATTAAGCTCATCATTAAGCTCATCATTAGCTCATCATTAGCTCATCATTAGCTCATCATTAAGCTCATCATTAAGCTTGAGGACCTTGGTCTCAAACACACCCTGTGCAATTGTGTCCTGGACTTCCTGACGGGCCGCGCCCAGGTGGTGAAGTTCACCCCGCTACATCTCCACATCCCTGATCCTCAACACTGGGGCCCCACAAGAGTGCATGCTTAGCCCTCTCCTGTACTCCCTGTTTACTTATGACTGCGTGGCCATGCACACCTCTAACTCAATCATCAAGTTAGCAGACAACATAACAGTAGGGGGCTTGATTACCAACAACAAAGAGACAGCCTACAGGGAGGAGGTCACTCCGAGTGGGGTCTCAGGAAAACAACCTCTCATTCAACGTCAACAAAACAAAGGAGATGATCGTGGACTTCAAGGAACAGCAAAGGGAGCACCCCCCTAGCCACATCGATGGGACAGCAGTGGAGAAGGTGGACAGTTTTAAGTTCCTCGGTGTACACATCACGGACAACCTGAAATGGTCCACCCACACAGACAGCGTGGTGAAGAAGTCGCAACAGGAGGCTGAGAAAATTTGGGTTGTCACCTAAAACCCTCACAATCTTTTACAGATGCACAGTTGAGAGCATCCTGTCGGGCTGTATCACCGCCTGGTATGGCAAATGCACCACCCACAACCACAAGGCTCTCCAGAGGGTGGTGCCGTCTACACAACGCATCACCGGGGGCAAACTACCTGCCCCCCAGGACATCTACAGCACCCAATGTCACAGGAATGCCAAAAAGATCATCAAGGACAACAACCACCCGAGCCACTGCCTGTTCACCCTGCTACCATCCAGAAGGCGAGGTCAGTACAGGTGCATCAAAGCTGGGACCCAGAGACTGAAAAACAGTTTCTATCTGAAGGCCATCAGACTGTTAAACAGCCATCACTAACACAGAGAGGCTGCTGCCTAAATACAGACTTGAAATCATTGAAATCACTTTAAGGATCACTTTAATAACACCACTATAATAATGTTTACATATCTTATATTACTCATATCATTTGTATATACTGTATTTTATGTACCATCTATTGCATCTTCGTTATGCAGCTCGGGCATTGCTCATCCATACATATTCTTATTCCATCCCTTTATATTTGTGTGTATTAGGTATTTGTTGTGGAATTGTTAGATTACTATTAGATATTACTGCACTGTCGGAACTAGACGCACAAGCATTTCGCTACACTCGCAATAACATCTGCTAACCATGTGTATGTGACCAATAAAATTTGATTTGATTTGAAATGAGTAAAAACATTTTTTTACAGACATTTAATATCCCTTTGAGCATATTGAAGTAATTTTTAAATTTGTATTTAACCTTTATTTAACTAGGCAAGTCAGTTAAGAACAAATTCTTATTTACAAAAAGGAAAAAGGAAAAAGGCAAAAGGCAAAAGGCATCGTGCGAGGACAGGGGCTGGGATTATTTGTTTTGACTATTTATAAATATAGGACAAAACACACATGACAAGAGAGACAACACAACACTACGTAAAGAGAGACCTAAGACAACAACATTGCATGGCAGCAACACATGACAACACAGCATGGTAGCAACACAACATGGTAGCAGCACATGACAACACAGCATGGTAGCAACACAACATGGTAGCAACACATGACAACACAGCATGGTAGCAACACAACATGGTAGCAACACATGACAACACAGCATGGTAGCAACACAACATGGTAGCAGCACATGACAACACAGCATGGTAGCAACACAACATGACAACAACATGGTAGCAACACAACATGGCAGCAACACATGACAACACAGCATGGTAGCAACACAACATGACAACAACATGGTAGCAACACAACATGGCAGCAACACATGACAACACAGCATGGTAGCAACACAACATGGTAGCAGCACATGACAACACAGCATGGTAGCAACACAACATGACAACAACATGGTAGCAACACAACATGGCAGCAGCGCAACATGGTAGCAGCACAAAACATGGTACAAACACTGTTGGGCACAGACAACAGCACAAACGCAACGTAGCCACAAATGTCAGTGAGAGTGTCCATGATTGAGTCTTTGAATGAAGAGATTGAGATAAAACTGTCCAGTTTGAGTGTTTGTTGCAGCTCATTCCAGTCGCAGCTAACTGAAAAGATAAGTGACCCAGGGATGTGTGTGCTTTGGGGACCTTTAACAGTTTGTGACTGGCAGAAAAGGTGTTGTATGTGGAGGATGAGGGCTGCAGGAGATAGATTTTTTACCTTGGGGATTCAATCTTGCAATCTTTCAGTTACTAGTCCAACGCTCTAACCACCAGGCTACCTCTCACCCCATATAAGGAGCATTGGTGACAAATCTGATGGCCAAATGGAAAATAACATCTAGCCGCTCGAGAGCACCCTTACCTGCCAATCTATAAATTACGTCTCCGTAATCTAGCATGGGTAGGATGGTCATCTGAATTATGGTTAGTTTTGCAGCTGGGGTGAAAGAGGAGCGATTACGACAGAGGAAACCAAGTCTAGATTTAACTTTGAAACATATCTCAACATCATACACCGAGCCAACAGTTTAACTCGGAGGTAAATACATAATAATAGTTTCAGACTTTACTCTGATCCCCTTCCCTCTCTTCTTCTGTCCTTTTTCCTCCTCACCTCACCATGCTCACCTCTCTCCAGACACTCCTAATGTCCCCTCTCTTCACCTCACCATGCTCACCTCTCTCCAGACACTCCTAATGTCCCCTCTCTTCACCTCACCATGCTCACCTCTCTCCAGACACTCCTAATGTCCCCTCTCTTCACCTCACCATGCTCACCTCTCTCCAGACACTCCTAATGTCCCCTCTCTTCTCCTCACCATGCTCACCTCTCTCCAGACACTCCTAATGTCCCCTCTCTTCACCTCACCATGCTCACCTCTCTCCAGACACTCCTAATCCCCCTCTTCTCCTCACCATGCTCACCTCTCACCAGACACTCCTAATCCCCCTCTTCTCCTCACCATGCTCTCCACTCTGCATACTCCTAATGTCCCCCTCTTCTCCTCACCATGCTCACCTCTCTCCAGACACTCCTAATCTCCCTCTTCTCCTCACCATGCTCACCTCTCTCCAGACACTCCTAATCCCCCTCTTCTCCTCACCATGCTCACCTCTCTCCAGACACTCCTAATGTCCCCTCTCTTCTCCTCACCATGCTCACCTCTCTCCAGACACTCCTAATCCCCCTCTTCTCCTCACCATGCTCACCTCTCACCAGACACTCCTAATCCCCCTCTTCTCCTCACCATGCTCTCCACTCTGCATACTCCTAATGTCCCCCTCTTCTCCTCACCATGCTCACCTCTCTCCAGACACTCCTAATCTCCCTCTTCTCCTCACCATGCTCACCTCTCTCCAGACACTCCTAATCCCCCTCTTCTCCTCACCATGCTCACCTCTCTCCAGACACTCCTAATGTCCCCTCTCTTCTCCTCACCATGCTCACCTCTCTCCAGACACTCCTAATCCCCCTCTTCTCCTCACCATGCTCACCTCTCACCAGACACTCCTAATCCCCCTCTTCTCCTCACCATGCTCTCCACTCTGCATACTCCTAATGTCCCCCCTCTTCTCCTCACCATGCTCACCTCTCTCCAGACACTCCTAATCTCCCTCTTCTCCTCACCATGCTCACCTCTCTCCAGACACTCCTAATCCCCCTCTTCTCCTCACCATGCTCACCTCTCTCCAAACACTCCTAATCCTCCTCTTCTCCTCACCATGCTCATCTCTCTCCAGACACTCCTAATCCCCCTCTTCACCTCACCATGCTCACCTCTCTCCAGACACTCCTAATGTCCCCCCTCTTCACCTCACCATGCTCACTGCTCTGCACACTCCTAATGTCCCCCCTCTTCTCCTTACCATGCTCACCTCTCTCCAGATACTCCTAATCCCCCTCTTCTCATCCTCTCCACAAGGTCCTGGCACCTCTAACTGATTTCCTGAATGAACCAAAACCAGAACTGGATCACCAGCTGCAGGATCTCGAACATGACTTCAAGAAGAGGACTTTCCATAGACACTGTTCTACTATTGTTCTGAATTATTTATATTTTGCTCATGAATATTTGTATCTACACTCTTGACACTTTATATTTGACCCTTTTGTTGTTTACATGTCTGTTCAAAGCAGACACTGTTCTACTCTTGTTTATAACTACACTTTGACACTTACATTTTATTCCACAGACACTTGTTTACATGTCTGTTCTCAGCAGACACTTTTGTATTGTGGTTTACTTTCAGAAGCAAGAATAAAGGTTTATTTGTGTGCTGAAAATGCTCTGTTGGCATTTCTTCATCTCAATACAAGGTGTTTCACTGCATTCTATGTGAACATCAAGTGCTGACAATGTAGAGAAGAGCTGTGTGCCATAGACTTTACAGACTGACAACGTAGAGAAGAGCTGTGCGCCATAGACTTTACAGACTGACAACGTAGAGAAGAGCTGTGCGCCATAGACTTTACAGACTGACAATGTAGAGAAGAGCTGTGCGCCATAGACTTTACAGACTGACAACGTAGAGAAGAGCTGTGCGCCATAGACTTTACAGACTTAAAACGTAGAGAAGAGCTGTGCGCCATAGACTTTACAGACTTAAAACGTAGAGAAGAGCTGTGCGCCATAGACTTTACAGACTTAAAACGTAGAGAAGAGCTGTGCGCCATAGACTTTACAGGCTGACAACGTAGAGAAGAGCTGTGTGTCACAGACTTTACAGACTGACAACGTAGAGAAGAGCTGTGCGCCATAGACTTTACAGACTTAAAACGTAGAGAAGAGCTGTGTGTCACAGACTTTACAGACTGACAACGTAGAGAAGAGCTGTGCGCCATAGACTTTACAGACTTAAAACATAGAGAAGAGCTGTGTGTCACAGACTTTACAGACTGACAACGTAGAGAAGAGCTGTGCGCCATAGACTTTACAGACTTAAAACGTAGAGAAGAGCTGTGCGCCATAGACTTTACAGACTTAAAACGTAGAGAAGAGCTGTGCGCCATAGACTTTACAGACTTAAAACGTAGAGAAGAGCTGTGCGCCATAGACTTTACAGACTTAAAACGTAGAGAAGAGCTGTGCGCCATAGACTTTACAGACTTAAAACGTAGAGAAGAGCTGTGCGCCATAGACTTTACAGGCTGACAACGTAGAGAAGAGCTGTGTGTCACAGACTCACAGTGCACACAAGAACTGAGTCTTTGCGTCCATCAATAAGGGGGTGGCAGGTAACCTAATGGTTAGGGCACTGTTTCACTAACTGAAAGGTTGCTAGGTCAAATCTCTGAGCTGACAAGGTAAAAATCTGTTGTTCTGCAACCTGAACAAGGCAGTTAACCCACTGCTCCTAGGCCGTCATTGTAAATAAGAAGTTGTTCATAACTGACTTGCCTAGATAACGAAAATAAAAAATCCTCATGCTTGCAGCCACGATGCCGAATGCATTCTGACTCTACGACATCGAGAGTTGTGGTAGTTCCAGGTACGCCCAGGTCTATTGAGATGGAGCCATGTGAAAGAGAGGTAACAAAATAATGTCATTATAGCTCTCTCGGCCGTGTGAACCTGTAGCAGGCATCTTCTCTGTGTCCATAACACGCCTATTAAGTGTGATGGACAGGGACATCCAATCTAGTAGATTCCAGGCAATTTGCAAAAATTACATTTTGCGAGTCAAGTATCTCTATGTGTACACTATTTTATTTTCCCGCTCACCTTCCTTGTTTGTCCGTAGATGGCTATTACCAACTCACCGCACTCCACTGTCCCTGGTAATATGGTCTTCATAAAATGGTGGAAAATCAATAAGTAAACATTTACAGTACCAAGTTTGGATGTACCTACGGGTATTCTTTATTTTTATTCTTTATTTTAATTTAATTTTGACTATGTTCTACATTGTAGAATAATAGTGAAGACATTAAAGCTATGAAATAACACATTGAATCATGTCGTCACTAAAAAAGTAACCACCCTTTGCCTTAATGACAGCTTTGCACACTTTTGGCATTCTCTCAACCAGATGATGAGGTAGTCACCTGGAATGCATTTCAATTAACAGGTGTGAATTGTTAAAAGTTAATTTGTTGATATTCTTTCCTTCTTAATGCGTTTGAGCCAATTAGTTATGTTGTGACATGGTAGGGGTGGTATACAGAAGATAGCCCTATTTGTTAAAGACCAAGTCTTTCAGCAAAGAGAAATGACAGTCCATCATTATTTTAAGACATGAATGTCTGTCAATCCAGAAAATTTCACAAACTTTTAAAGTTTCTTCAAGTGCATTCGCAAAAACCATCAAGCACTGTGATGAAACTGGGTCTCATGAGGACCGCCACAGGAAAGGAAGACCCAGAGTTACCTCTGCTGCAGAGGATAAGTTCATTAGAGTTACCAGCCTCAGAATGTAGCGCAAATAAATGCTTCACAGAGTTCAAATAACAGACACATCTCAACATCAACTGTTCAGAGGTTACTACGTGAATCAGGCCATGGTCTAATTGCTGCAAAGAAACCACTACTAAAGAACACCAATGAAGAAGAGACTTGCTTGGGCCAAGAAACCCAAGCAATGGACATTAGACTGGTGGAAATCTGTTTTTGGTCTGACGAGTCCAAATGTGTGATTTCTGGTTCCAACCCCCGTGTCTTTGTGAGATGCAAAGTAGGTGAACGGATGATCTCTGTATATGTGGTTCCCACCATGAAGCATGGAGGAGGAGGTGTGATGGTGTGGGGGTGCTTTGCTGGTGACACTGTCTGTAATTAAGCTGGTCTGCAACCTTCATCCTCTCGTAATTGAGAGAAACATGGTCTGTTGAGAAATTCTTAAGGTGGGGTTTTCATTCGGAAGAGCAGAAAAAGGATGTCTCATGACGCCAAGTCCTGGCTGTGTTCATGGGGGTGTGCCAGTAACTTAAGTGAAACATTACACAGAAATACAATTCTCTCACTTTACATCATTACAAAGCATCCCATAATTTCACAAATAGTTTAATCTTTCCTCATTCATCCTGTACAACAATTAGATGTAAGCCTCATATCTGAGGCTATTATATAAACAACGTTTATGAGTTTCCCCAAGTTGTAACAAATGGACCAGTTCGTAGCTGGATTCTTCACCTATCTTTTATACCTTCTCCAGAACATGTTGTTTGAACCTCAAGTTCTGTGAGGTGGAAGAAATTACTTTGTTCTCTGTATGAAACTTTACTCTCTCTATATACTGTGGCCATGAGGAGATAATCTCCTCCAGGAATTTACGACCTCTCTCTGACCACAGCAGCCTGGGTGTAGGAGACAGGGGGGTAGGGGAGTAACCAAAGAGGGCAACATCATGACACTAAGTATGATCCCCAATTAGAGGTAAGGATTATCAGCTGCCTCCAATTGGGAACCATACACACACACCAACATAGAAATATAATACCTAGAAACTCCCCTAGTCACGCCCTGACCTATTACACCATAGAGAACCCTGAGGACTCTCTATGGTCAGGGCGTGACAAGGGATAAAAAAATGTAAAAATAAAAATAAAAATACCAATCGAATATGTCAAAATTGACTACAAAGTGTAAATAAGATAATTTTGTTCATAAAATTTGTCTTGTCCAAAACAGAGTTTTTGTTCGTCATGGCTTACTTGTGATATGGGTTTTGACTTTGACAATGATCAGTTGCCCACTAACACTGTGTCCACAGCTGTGGTGATTGCCTCTATCCAGGGGCATGCACATAAATTAAGAGCTGGGCCAATGCAGTTTCTGCATTATGATGCATTTACATGACACTGGCAGCTATGTTAGCTCACCATTAACTTAACATGGAGAATATTTAAACAATGCCATGTAATTGAATGTCTAGATTTAGAACAATATAAATAGTTCTACATGGTCTAAATATACAGTGCATTGGGAAAGTTTTCAAACCCCTTGACTTTTTCCACATTCTGTTACATTACAGCCTTATTCTAAAATGGATTAAATATATGTTTTACCCTCATCAATCTACACACAATACCCCATAATGACGAGGCAAAAACAGGTTTTTAGAATTTTTGGCAAATTTGTTACTAATAAAAAACTGAGCACACTGGAGGAGGTTTTCATCATGGATCTCTCTGTCCGTTCATCTTTTCATCGATCCTGATTAGTCTCCCAATCCCTGCCACTGAAAAACATCCCCACAGCATGATGCCGCCACCACCATGTTAACAGGTTTCCTACAGACGTGACGCTTGTCATTAAGGCCAAAGAGTTCATTCTTGGTTTTATCAGATCACCGAATATTGTTTCTCATTGGTCTGAGTCCTTTAGGTGCCTTTTGGCAAACTCCAGTCATGTGCATTTTACTGAGGAGTGGCTTAAAATGGTCTGACAAGCTGAAGGCTTCGATATACTGGACATCAGGGGACTTTATGGTTCTTATTCCAGTTTAAAATGGCCAAGTAACTTTTCTGTTTGTTGAAGGCATGAAGGCTTGTTTGGTGGAGTGCTGCAGAGATGGCTGTCCTTCATGAAGGTTCTCCCATCTCCACAGAGGAACTCTAGAGCTCTGTCAGTATTCCCCAGATCTGTGCCTCGATACAATCCTGCCTCGGAGCTCTACGGACAATTGTTTTGAACTCATGGCTTGGTTTTTGCTCTGACATGCACTGTCAACTGTGGGACCTTATATAGACAGGTGTGTGCCTTTCAAAATAATGTCCAATCAATTGAATTTACCACAGGTGGACATCTCAAGAATGATTGATTGAAACATGATGCACTTGAGCTCAATTTTGAGGCTCATAGCAAAGGGTCTGAATAATGAATAAATACATTTATTTTTATTTTTATAATTGTGCAACAATTTTTAAAAAGAGACTGTTTTTGCTTTGTCATTATGGGGTATTGTGTGTAGACTGATGAGAAAAATACATAATTTAATGCATTTTAGTATAAGGCTGTAATGTAACAAAATGTGAAAAAAGTCAAGGGGTCTGAATACTTTCCGAATGCACTGTATGTCTCTGCCTCTATCCAATCCTACCGCAAAACACACACAGTGAAACAGACCTGCCCAACAGCTCAGCAGATCTGACTTTGCTTTAGATGATACAACACATTACACATTTTTTAAACTTGAGAAATACTGCACCAAACACCTTATCTAGACTTAAAATTGCACGACTAAACCTCATTTTCAAAAACGTCAAAATTAATGACAGATTTCTTGAGTAATCTCAGATTAATTCTGACTATTTTGAGGAGGTAATACTGACTTTGTTCCTAAGGTGTCTCATGTGGGACACACATCAGTAACGGCCACATGAACCACACCCCAAAGGCTGAAATCTCGTTTTTCTTAAACCTGTCTATGACTGGGGTTCCGCTAGCGAAAACTCCACAAACGATTATGTTAGGTCACCGCCAAGTCACAGAAAAACCCAGCCATTTTTCCAGCCAAAGAGAGGAGTCACAAAAAGCAAAAATAGAGATACAATTAATCACTAACCTTTGATGATCTCCATCAGATGACACTCATAGGACTTCATGTTACACAATACATGTATGTTTTGTTCGATAAAGTGCATATTTATATCCAAAAATCTCATTTTACATCACCGCGTTACTTTCAGTAGTTCTAAAACATGCAGTGATTTTGCAGAGAGCCACATCAATTCACAGAAATACTCATTATAAATGTGGATGAAAATTCAAGTGTTATGCATGGAACTTTAGATACGCTTCTCCTTAATGCAACCGCTGTGTCAGATTTCAAAAAAACTTTACGGAAAAAGCAAACCATGCAATAATCTGAGTACAGCGTTCAGACAACAAAGCAGCCAAAAAGATATCAGCCATATTGTGTTGTCAACATTAGTCAGAAATAACATTATAAATATTCACTTACCTTTGATGATCTTCATCAGAATGCACTCCCAGGAATCCCAGTTCCACAATAAATGTTTGATTTGTACGATAAAGTTAATCATTTATGTACAAATAGCTTCTTTTGTTAGGGTGTTTGGTAAACAAATCCAAACACGCGTTCAGGTCCAGCCGAACGTCGGACGAAAAGTTAAAAAAGTCATATTACAGGTCGTAGAAACTTGTCAAACTAAGTATAGAATCAATCTTTAGGATGTTTTTTATCATAAATATTCAGTAATGTTCCAACCGGAGAATTCCATTGTCTGTAGAAAAGCAATGGAACGAGAGCTACCTCTCATATGAATGCATGTGACTGAGATCAAGGCTGCTGCCAGACCTCTGACTCAATCCCCTCTCATTCGGCCCCCCTTCACTGTAGAAGCCCGAAACAACGTTCTAAATACGGTTGACATCTAGTGGAAGCCTTATGAAGTGCAAAATGACCCATATCCCACTGTATATTCGATAGGGGTTGAGTTCAAAAACCACAAACCTCAGATTTTCCACTTCCTGTTTGGATTTTTTCTCAGGTTTTTGCCTGCAATTTGAGTTCTGTTATACTCACAGACATCATTCTAACAGTTTTAGAAACGTCAGAGTGTTTTCTATCCACTACTAATAATAATATGTATATATTAGCATCTGGGACTGAGTAGGAGGCAGTTTACTCTGGGCACGCTTTTCATCCAAAAGTGAAAATGCGGCCCCCTATGCCAAAGAAGTTTCACTGCACAACAGAGAAACACATTCGGAATTTGTGTGTCCAGTCACTCTTTAAGGCAGCAAAATGGGAAGACTGTGCAAGGGAGTGTCTAGACAGTCTTGGTGCTTCCACCAAGTACTAACTCTGGGGTGTGAAGACATACACAATCAATACACCCCCACATTTTTACATTGAAATAATTGTGCTACGGTAGGAGATTATGAACAACAAAATGTAATATTTTATTACATTTTAAGCAGTGCGATCAAAAATATGATTTTCCAGTTTTTTAAATTTATTTCCACACTATGAGGTTGGAATATTAATGTAATATTGTGAAAATGATGTTATTGCATTTTTAAGAACTGTTTGAAATGACCGACTGAAAAATCAGCTTGTCTGGCTAAGTGGGGTTTTTGCATCACCTAGTGACAAGCCCATGTTTTGCCATATCTAAATATTTGGTTCTATCCGGCCTAATGGAGGATCACACCTGACAGTGACAATATAAAAGCATAAATTACCTCTATTTGACAAGACCATATGGTGGTTAAGCCTTCTCTCTCTGTAGCACAAGTTGACCTATATTAAGAACTTTGATTGGTTGGGGCCCTCTACCGTCTATGTCTTTCATTGGTTGATGCGCTATTTGTTCCCGGAAATATAACTTTACACATGTGGCTCGTGGTAGCAAGGTGGCTAAAAGTGACATGTTTTCCTATGGGAAAAGCCAACAGCTACTATAGCTGTTCTAAAAGGTTTAAGTTTTGTACGTTTTGACTCAATTAGTCTGGGTGAATTTAACAATACTCCCAATCAAATTGCAATTAAAACAATGAACAGAAGAGAGGGAAGAGACTAATAATTAAGACCTGATGATGATGATGATGATATTAATGTTGATGGTGATGATGATGATGATGATGGTATTAGTGATGATGATGATCACTTGTGAAAAACTCTAGGGCAGCGCTGATTTGTTGATGACTATCATTATTGCTTTCCGTTCCTTCAGGTTGGCTATGTACTGTATCTTCTTAATCAATTTTATCCCCTCAATGTTTTGCAAAGGCCAGGAGAGGAATAACCGTTCACAATATTATATTTCTAGCAACCACAGCTAAAAAAACTTGAAGGTAACATGCCGAAACAAGTTGGTTTTAAAGCTACAATCCTTAATTGAAACAATAACAAAGTGTCACCCTACCTCTGTTTGTTTTATAAAAACCTGAGGGATGGGCCTGGAGAAATGTAACCACTCTCAAATTCATAGACAAAGCTATGGATGCAAGGACCGAGCATCCATGATATCGTTTTAACCATGTGTTGAGGCTATACAGTGTTTGTTTACATTTACATTGTTTACAAACATTGGAGTAGAACAAGCTTTAATTTGGGGTTTTGATGGGGTACGACAGTTGAACTAAGCTCATGAGGCATTTATAAATGTAAGTCCAAAAATGATTGTAGCAACTAAGGATTCCAGCTTCAATACAAATGAAAAAGCATTTCTGATATCTACTTCCATTGTGTTTTAAGTCAAAGAGTGTCTGAATAAGTTCATTTCGGCAGCTTGCTCCTCTATTCATGCACCTTGGATGGAGACTGAGGTAATGACAGTTGTGTAAAATACGTAGTTTTTTTTGTGTAGCATTCCAATCGATGTAGTGTTATTTGGCAGCGTGAGCCCTCTTTCTTTTAATCTTTAGTGACGCAGACTGTCTTAAGATTACCTTGCCACTTGGTGGGAGCATTGGCATAGCAAATAGGCTTTTCAGAGTTCCAACAGAGAGTTCCACCAGCAGAGTCAGGACAATAAAAGAGAAGTACGACAACTGGAAAGTTCCTTCATATGAAATGACTCTTTATTTACAATATTTTCAGATAATGACCCAATGTCCATTGAATACACAATATTCATACTTACAGGAAACAGGTATTGTAAAATGCAGGAGTGGGTTTAATTAATTAAGGCAGGGGAACTAGGTGAAAGAGGGGATATAGTTGGATTAAGGGTTGTGTTGAACCTTTATAATAGTCATTGGGATACCAATAAAGGATAAGCGTTATGCTATGAGTTATGGTTCACACTTTAAACAAACAACTTTTTAGGCTGTATCAAACCATCATGAAATTTGTCATGAAGACTGTGCTTATTTTATGCTTATATTCTTGTCACATATCTTATGCTTGTCATAGGTTTTTATAAAGGCCTATCTGTTTCTGAAAACATTCATAATACATGTAATTTAATTAATTAATTTCACCTTTATTTACACACATCAATATAAATACAAAATGCAAACAGAAAGAAAATCACGATCATAAAAACAAACACATTCATCAGTAGTAAGATCCTCAACCAGCTGTCTGAATTACCCCTAGAGGCACCAGAACATCACATTCATCAGTAGTAAGATCCTCAACCAGCTATCTGAATTACCCCTAGAGGCACCAGAACATCACATTCATCAGTAATAAGGTCCTCAACCAGCTGTCTGAATGACCCTAGAGGCACCAGAACATCACATTCATCAGTAATAAGGTCCTCAACCAGCTGTCTGAATGACCCCTAGAGGCACCAGAACATCACATTCATCAGTAATACAGTCCTCAACCAGCTGTCTGAATTACCCCTAGAGGCACCAGAACATCACATTCATCAGTAATAAGGTCCTCAACCAGCTGTCTGAATGACCCCTAGAGGCACCAGAACATCACATTCATCAGTAATACAGTCCTCAACCAGCTGTCTGAATTACCCCTAGAGGCACCAGAACATCACATTCATCAGTAATAAGGTCCTCAATCAGCTGTCTGAATGACCCCTAGAGGCACCAGAACATCACATTCATCAGTAATAAGGTCCTCAATCAGCTGTCTGAATTACCCCTAGAGGCACCAGAACATCACATTCATCAGTAATAAGGTCCTCAATCAGCTGTCTGAATGACCCCTAGAGGCACCAGAACATCACATTCATCAGTAATACAGTCCTCAACCAGCTGTCTGAATTACCCCTAGAGGCACCAGAACTATCACATTCATCAGTAATAAGGTCCTCAATCAGCTGTCTGAATGACCCCTAGAGGCACCAGAACATCACATTCATCAGTAATAAGGTCCTCAATCAGCTGTCTGAATGACCCCTAGAGGCACCAGAACATCACATTCATCAGTAATAAGGTTCTCAACCAGCTGTCTGAATTACCCCTAGAGGCACCAGAACATCACATTCATCAGTAATAAGGTCCTCAATCAGCTGTCTGAATGACCCTAGAGGCACCAGAACATCACATTCATCAGTAGTAAGATCCTCAACCAGCTGTCTGAATGACCCCTAGAGGCACCAGAACATCACATTCACCAGTAATGAGATCCTCAATCAGCTGTCTGAATGACCCTAGAGGCACCAGAACATCACATTCATCAGTAATAAGGTCCTCAACCAGCTGTCTGAATGACCCCTATCATTCAGATGTAGGATCTGGCGCCGACAGAGATGGCCGCCTCGCTTCGCGTTCCTAGGAAACTATGCAGTTTTTTTTTTTTACGTGTTATTTCTTACACTAGTACCCCAGGTCATCTTAGGTTTCATTACATACAGCCGAGAAGAACTACTGAATATAAGATCAGCGTCAACTCACCATCAGTACGACCAAGAATATGTTTTTCGCGACGCGGATCCTGTGTTCTGCCTTACAACCAGGACAACGGAGTGGATTACATGCAGCAACCCAAAAAAACGACTCAGAAAAAGAGGGAAACGAAGCGGTCTTCTGGTCAGACTCCGGAGACGGGCACACAGTGCACCACTCCCTAGCATTCTTCTTGCCAATGTCCAGTCTCTTGACAACAAGGTTGATGAAATCCGAGCAAGGGTAGCATTCCAGAGGGACATCAGAGACTGTAACGTTCTCTGCTTCACGGAAACATGGCTAACTGGAGAGACGCTATCCGAAGCGGTGCAGCCAGCGGGTTTCTCCACGCATCGCGCCGACAGAAACAAACATCTTTCTGGTAAGAAGAGGGGCGGGGCGTATGCCTCATGGCCAACGTGACATGGTGTGATGAAAGAAACATACAGGAACTCAAATCCTTCTGTTCACCTGATTTAGAATTCCTCACAATCAAATGTAGACCGCATTATCTACCAAGAGAATTCTCTTCGATTATAATCACAGCCGTATATATCCCCCAAGCAGACACATCGATGGTTCTGAACGAACTTTATTTAACTCTCTGCAAACTGGAAACGATTTATCCGGAGGCTGCATTCATTGTAGCTGGGGATTTTAACAAGGCTAATCTGAAAACAAGTCTCCCTAAATTTGATCAGCATATCGATTGCGCAACCAGGGGTGGAAAGACCCTGGATCATTGTTACTCTAACTTCCGCGACGCATATAAGGCCCTGCCCCGCCCCCTTTCGGAAAAGCTGACCACGACTCCATTTTGTTGATCCCTGCCTACAGACAGAAACTAAAACAAGAGGCTCCCACGCTGAGGTCTGTCCAACGCTGGTCCGACCAAGCTGACTCCACACTCCAAGACTGCTTCCATCACTTGGACTGGGAGATGTTTCGTATTGCGTCAGACAACAACATTGACGAATACGCTGATTCGGTGTGCGAGTTCATTAGAACGTGCGTTGAAGATGTCGTTCCCATAGCAACGATTAAAACATTCCCTAACCAGAAACCGTGGATTGATGGCAGCATTCGTGTGAAACTGAAGGCGCGAACCACTGCTTTTAATCAGGGCAAGGTGTCTGGTAACATGACTGAATACAAACAGTGCAGCTATTCCCTCCGCAAGGCTATCAAACAAGCTAAGCGCCAGTACAGAGACAAAGTAGAATCTCAATTCAACGGCTCAGACACAAGAGGCATGTGGCAGGGTCTACAGTCAATCACGGACTACAGGAAGAAACCCAGCCCAGTCACGGACCAGGATGTCTTGCTCCCAGGCAGACTAAATAACTTTTTTGCCTGCTTTGAGGACAATACAGTGCCACTGACACGGCCTGCAACGAAAACATGCGGTCTCTCCTTCACTGCAGCCGAAGTGAGTAAGACATTTAAACGTGTTAACCCTCGCAAGGCTGCAGGCCCAGACGGCATCCCCAGCCGCGCCCTCAGAGCATGCGCAGACCAGCTGGCCGGTGTGTTTACGGACATATTCAATCAATCCCTATACCAGTCTGCTGTTCCCACATGCTTCAAGAGGGCCACCATTGTTCCTGTTCCCAAGAAAGCTAAGGTAACTGAGCTAAACGACTACCGCCCGTAGCACTCACATCCGTCATCATGAAGTGCTTTGAGAGACTAGTCAAGGGCCATATCACCTCCACCCTACCTGACACCCTAGACCCACTCCAATTTGCTTACCGCCCAAATAGGTCCACAGACGATGCAATCTCAACCACACTGCACACTGCCCTAACCCATCTGGACAAGAGGAATACCTATGTGAGAATGCTGTTCATCGACTACAGCTCGGCATTCAACACCATAGTACCCTCCAAGCTCGTCATCAAGCTCGAGACCCTGGGTCTCGACCCCGCCCTGTGCAACTGGGTACTGGACTTCCTGACGGGCCGCCCCCAGGTGGTGAGGGTAGGCAACAACATCTCCTCCCCGCTGATCCTCAACACTGGGGCCCCACAAGGGTGCGTTCTGAGCCCTCTCCTGTACTCCCTGTTCACCCACGACTGCGTGGCCACGCACGCCTCCAACTCAATCATCAAGTTTGCGGACGACACAACAGTGGTAGGCTTGATTACCAACAACGACGAGACGGCCTACAGGGAGGAGGTGAGGGCCCTCGGAGTGTGGTGTCAGGAAAATAACCTCACACTCAACGTCAACAAAACTAAGGAGATGATTGTGGACTTCAGGAAACAGCAGAGGGAACACCCCCATCCACATCGATGGAACAGTAGTGGAGAGGGTAGCAAGTTTTAAGTTCCTCGGCATACACATCACAGACAAACTGAATTGGTCCACTCACACAGACAGCATCGTGAGGAAGGCGCAGCAGCGCCTCTTCAACCTCAGGAGGCTGAAGAAATTCGGCTTGTCACCAAAAGCACTCACAAACTTCTACAGATGCACAATCGAGAGCATCCTGGCGGGCTGTATCACCGCCTGGTATGGCAACTGCACCGCCCTCAACCGTAAGGCTCTCCAGAGGGTAGTGAGGTCTGCACAACGCATCACCGGGGGCAAACTACCTGCCCTCCAGGACACCTACACCACCCGATGCTACAGGAAGGCCATAAAGATCATCAAGGACATCAACCACCCGAGCCACTGCCTGTTCACCCCGCTGTCATCCAGAAGGCGAGGTCAGTACAGGTGCATCAAAGCTGGGACCGAGAGACTGAAAAACAGCTTCTATCTCAAGGCCATCAGACTGTTAAACAGCCACCACTAACATTGAGTGGCTACTGCCAACACACTGTCAATGACACTGACTCTACTCCAGCCACTTTAATAATGGGAATTGATGGGAAATGATGTAAATATATCACTAGCCACTTTAAACAATGCTACCTTATATAATGTTACTTACCCTACATTATTCATCTCATATGCATACGTAGATACTGTACTCTATATCATCGACTGCATCCTTATGTAATACATGTATCACTAGCCACTTTAACTATGCCACTTGGTTTACATACTCATCTCATATGTATATACTGTACTCGATATCATCTACTGTATCTTGCCTATGCTGCTCTGTACCATCACTCATTCATATATCCTTATGTACATATTCTTTATCCCCTTACACTGTGTATAAGACAGTAGTTTTTTTGGAATTGTTAGTTAGATTACTTGTTCGTTATTACTGCATTGTCGGAACTAGAAGCACAAGCATTTCGCTACACTCGCATTAACATCTGCTAACCATGTGTATGTGACAAATAAAATTTGATTTGATTTGATTTGATTTAGAGGCACCAGAACATCACATTCATCAGTAATAAGGTCCTCAACCAGCTGTCTGAATGACCCTAGAGGCACCAGAACATCACATTCATCAGTAATAAGGTCCTCAACCAGCTGTCTGAATGACCCTAGAGGCACCAGAACATCACATTCATCAGTAATAAGGTCCTCAATCAGCTGTCTGAATGACCCTAGAGGCACCAGAACATCACATTCATCAGTAATAAGGTCCTCTACCAGCTGTCTGAATGACCCCTAGAGGCACCAGAACATCACATTCATCAGTAATAAGGTCCTCAATCAGCTGTCTGAATGACCCCTAGAGGCACCAGAACATCACATTCATCAGTAATAAGGTCCTCAATCAGCTGTCTGAATGACCCTAGAGGCACCAGAACATCACATTCATCAGTAGTAAGATCCTCAACCAGCTGTCTGAATGACCCCTAGAGGCACCAGAACTATCACATTCATCAGTAATGAGGTCCTCAATCAGCTGTCTGAATGACCCTAGAGGCACCAGAACATCACATTCATCAGTAATAAGGTCCTCAACCAGCTGTCTGAGTAACACTAGAGGCACCAGAACATCACATTCATCAGTAATAAGGTCCTCAACCAGCTGTCTGAATGACCCCTAGAGGCACCAGAACATCACATTCATCAGTAGTAAGATCCTCAACCAGCTGTCTGAATGACCCCTAGAGGCACCAGAACATCACATTCATCAGTAATAAGGTCCTCAACCAGTTGTCTGAATGACCCTAGAGGCACCAGAACATCACATTCATCAGTAATAAGGTCCTCAACCAGCTGTCTGAATAACACTAGAGGCACCAGAACATCACATTCATCAGTAATAAGGTCCTCAACAAGCTGTCTGAATGACCCCTAGAGGCACCAGAACATCACATTCATTAGTAGTAAGATCCTCAACCAGCTGTCTGAATGACCCCTAGAGGCACCAGAACATCACATTCATCAGTAATAAGGTCCTCAACCAGTTGTCTGAATGACCCCTAGAGGCACCAGAACATCACATTCATCAGTAATAAGGTCCTCAATCAGCTGTCTGAATGACCCTAGAGGCACCAGAACATCACTTTCATCAGTAATAAGGTCCTCAACCAGCTGTCTGAATTACCCCTAGAGGCACCAGAACATCACATTCATCAGTAATAAGGTCCTCAACCAGCTGTCTGAATGACCCTAGAGGCACCAGAACATCACATTCATCAGTAATAAGGTCCTCAACCAGCTGTCTGAATGACCCTAGAGGCACCAGAACATCACATTCATCAGTAGTAAGGTCCTCAATCAGCTGTCTGAATGACCCTAGAGGCACCAGAATATCACATTCATCAGTAATAAGGTCCTCAACCAGCTGTCTGAATGACCCTAGAGGCACCAGAACATCACATTCATCAGTAATAAGGTCCTCAACCAGCTGTCTGAATGACCCTAGAGGCACCAGAACATCACATTCATCAGTAGTAAGGTCCTCAATCAGCTGTCTGAATGACCCTAGAGGCACCAGAACATCACATTCATCAGTAATAAGGTCCTCAACCAGCTGTCTGAATGACCCTAGAGGCACCAGAACATCACATTCATCAGTAATAAGGTCCTCAACCAGCTGTCTGAATGACCCTAGAGGCACCAGAACATCACATTCATCAGTAATAAGGTCATCACATTGAACATCACATTCAAGAACATTTTGAAGATTGTTCCACAAAGAAGCTGCAGGAAAAGTAAAAGGTGATTTACCTAACTCGGTAGAGACCAGAGGAATTTCCAGAGTTATCCCATCCCTGAGACCTGGAGTGGTAACTCCCATGTCTAAAGTTTAGTAAAGACGTTAGGTACAGTGGGTCTTTTTTAAAAGGCTTTATAAATGAAAACATAGTAATGTATCAACATACGTGACATCAAAGAGGGCCAAACAACTTCCTGGTAGAGAATGCAGTGATGAGTACTAAAATTGTTGCCCTTTAATGGCTTTAATGAAGTGACAGCTGCGTTCATATAGATGATGTCGCCATAGTCTAGGACCGACAAGAACATCGACTGAATAATCTGCTTTCTACTATTTAACGAGAGATATGACCTATTTCTTTAGAAACCCATTTGTATTCTCAGCTTATGGACAAACTCATAAATATGCTTTTTAAAAGAAAGATTTTCATCTATCCAGATGCCCAGATATTTGTAAGCAGGGACACAATCAATATGGACACCATCCAAAGAACATTATGCTTAAATCATCAGTTATTTGTATGTGCTTTAGAGAACAACATATACTTAGTTTTACCTGCATTCAAAACTAATTTCAGGTCAATAACATGTTTTCTGTAATACCATGAAGGCAGACTGTAGTTCAGATTGACAATATAATCGGCATAAAGTGCAGGTTCTATTTTTTTTACGTACAATTTGATATTGTTCATGTAAACAGTAAAACGTACAGGACTCACAATCGACTAGTGCGGGACACCTTTCGTAATATCCAGGAGACCTGACTTAACAGCATCAGTAGATACACATTGAGTTCTAGCTGCCAAGTCATTTTTAAACCAGTTACATGCAACCTGGTCTTTGCCAATGGAGGAAGCTTCTGAATTCGCAAAGAGTGATCAACAGTATGGAACGCCTTTGACAGGTCAGTGAAGAGGGCAGCACAATGTTGCCCTCTATCCATAAAGATAACCACATCATGTATACCTAAGGATGCAGCAGAGATAGTGCTATGACCTGTTCTAAAAACGGAATTATGTATATTTAGAATACATTTAAAACATAAGAAAAGTCTTAGCTGAAAATTAAACAATGATTCTAATATTTTAGCAAGGCAAGAAAGTTTAGAAATAGGGTGAGAATGATTTAGGTCACAAGGGTCACCACCTTTGTGAAGGGGGAGTACATGGGCTGCCTTCCAAACCTTGGGTATAGTACCAGATATAATCATTAGGTTAAAAATATGGGTTAATGATTCAGCAATCAGGGGGGCAGAGAGCTTCTGCAAAAATGGATCAAGCACATTAGTCCCAGTGGAATTAATAATCATCAATCTTAAGCAAGGCATCTAGCACATCACAGATAGTAAATTGTTGAAATTAAACAAACAAAAAATGTAACATTCACTAGAAGTTGACCGGATAACTGTCGAGTCAGCTAGAGGCTGGTAAAGGCAAGAGCAGTCGATTGACTGACCAGGGTCAACTACTCCACCGTTTCTCTCAAATAAAAAGCCTGCCTAGATAAATTATGAATCATCTCTTATCCCATTCTTCTCAGTTATGATGCCAGAGTCAGAAAGAACTTGCTCAGGCAGGGAAGAAGAGCAATTAGTGTGCTTCAGTGCATTTACTGTTTTCCAAAATGTTATCAAGCTATATAAAGAATGACAAAAGGGTTATGTAGTATGGTATAAATTATTTATGTAGTGTTTATGAAGATTTTATAAATGCTGTCTAAAGCCTTTATAAATTGTAGGTCTAACCAACTTATCAATGGGATTTACATATCTGTGTGTCCTCCTGGCCCATTCTACCACCTCATTACATACATCTGATATGTTATTGTACTGACACACCAGCTTTTGAAAACTCATCAGCACAAAAAGAATATACAGTACCAGTCAAAAGTTTGGACACATCTACTCATTCCAGGGTTTTTCTTTATTTTCACTATTTTCTACATTGTAGAATAATAGTGAAGACATCAAGAATCATGTAGTAACAAAAAAAGTGTTAAACAAATCAAAATATATTTTATATTTATATTTCTTCAAAGTAGCCAGCCTTTGCCATGATGACAGCTTTGCACACTCTTGGCATTCTCTCAGGCAGCTTCATGAGGTAGTCACCTGGAATGCATTTAAATTAATTATTTGGTAAAACACCAAGTCCATATTATGACATATTACACCATCACACCTCCTCCTCCATGCTTCACGTTGGGAGCCACACATGCAGAGATCATCCATTCACCTACTCTGCGTCTCACAAAGACACAGGGGTTGGAACCAATAATCTCAAATTTGCACTCATCAGACAAAAGGACAGATTTCCACCGGTCTAATGTCCATTGCTCATCTTTCTTGGCCCAACCAAGTCTTTTCTTATTGGTGTTCTTTAGTAGTGGTTTCTTTGTAGCAATTCGACCATGAAGGCTTGATTCATGCAGTCTCCTCTGAACAGATGTGTCTGTTACTTGAACTCTGTGAAGTATTTATCTGGGGTGCAATCTGTGGTGATGACGGACTGTCATTTCTATTTGCTTATTTGAGCTCTTCTTGCCGTAATATGGACTTGTTTTTAGGGCTGTCTTCTGTATATCACCCCTACCTTGTCACAACACAACTGATTGGCTCAAATACATTAAGAAGGAAATAACTTCTATAAATTAAGGCACACCTGTTATTTAAAATGCATTCCAGGTGACTTCCTCATGAAGCTGGATGAGAGAATTCCAAGAGCGTGCAAAGCTGTCATCAAGGCAAAGGGTAGCTACCACCAATATAAAATATATTTTCATATCTTTGACACTTTTTATGTTACTACATAATTCCATATGTGTTATTTCATAGTGTTGACGCCTTCTCTATTGTTCTACAATGTAGAAAATAGCAAAAATAACCAACTATTTTTTGTTTCATTTGTCAAGCTGAATGCATATAATATGGGCGAAAGTGAAAGGGATGGTATTTGTAGTTCACTTGGATGTCTGAGTATTGCTATTTCGAGACAGGGGAAGTTAGTGAAGAACCATTGGAGGTTATTGTAATGGGCAGAAAATACATCCTTCTCTCACACACACACACAGAGAGAGAGAGATACACACACAAACACAGCAGACTCTCATATGAAAGGCACTATAACATTTCTTTATTTGTTCTTTCCATTTTCAAAAAGCCACAACACCTGCGTCCAGATGGCATTTTTTTTCCATCTGTGAGGGAAGGTGTAAAGGATGATCGATATCAGCAGCTACAACAGCACCCACCTCCAGATGGCATGATCGTTCAGTTCTGAGATGCCTGTTGTTGGGAGTACAATCATTTCAGCTCCAAAATGAAAAGCATATTGTTTTTCTCTATGTTAGAATAACCTAGACCATATTTAGATTGTATCTGCGCAGATACAAGTGATGCCATGATGTCTCTAGTAGACTATACACAAAAACAGTGATGTTTTTGAGATGATGACTAATTAACCTCTAAAAGTCTACTAAGCTAACACATGGAATTGTTTTAAGATGGTCACACCATGGATCATTTAGCTATATTATTTTGAATTTTCGGACCCCTTTAGGTATCCCCAAAATGTTGCTTTTTAACAACTGGTTATCAATGCGGATTCTAGGAGCTGGAGCTGTCCACCCCTGGTCTAAAAATCGGAGAACGTAGCCTCCAATCTTAGCTAAAGAATCTATGGAACTTTATGAAGTAATCTAAAATAAAGCAACAAGTTCTCATGAGACATCATGGCAGCGGAATCTTGTTTACTATCTGTGACACCTACATTTCTTATCTTCAGAAATTGCACATTAGTTTTCCAAATTTTAATTTCGACTAGTGACAAAGAGAACTGACGAATGGTTTGATGGATAAATTATGTTTCTATTTGTTGATTTCACATGTAGCGAGATGTCATTGTGCTCCGTCTTTCTAGGTCTTCCTCCTGTCAAGCCAAGACAAACTCTCAAAGAGCCCTGTCATAAATTCCCTTCATCTTGGAACATGAAGTCAGGGAGAGAGACAGGAAAAGCAACCAGGTTGGACGTTGTCTGAGTCTCAGGGATCTGCTAAATGTTTGCTCCAATTAACAGACACTCAGCCCGTCATCTACTCGACAGTTGTCACTGGCTAGTGCAAAGCAGCTTATGTCTGTGGCACTGTGACTGACAACTCTACATTTCATTATACACTTTTATCCAGAGAGAGTTTTAGGAGCAATTAGGGTTAAGTGCCTTGCTCAAGGGCACATCAACATATTTTTTTTTACCTAGATGACTCTGGGATTTAAACCAGTAACCTTTCAGTTACTAGCCTAACACTCTTAACCAACAGACTACCTTTCGCCATTAGCTCGCTAGGTGACAGGGTGGTGTTTCCCCAAAACACTTATTTGGAGTCTCACTGGATCAGTAAGGAGTAGGTAAATGTTGGTGTCTCAGTTAGGATCAGTAAGGAGTAGGTAAATGTTGGAGTCTCAGTTAAGATCAGTAAGGAGTAGGTAAATGTTGGAGTCTCAGTTAGGATCAGTAAGGAGTAGGTAAATGTTGGAGTCTCAGTTAGGATCAGTAAGGAGTAGGTAAATGTTGGAGTCTCAGTTAGGATCAGTAAGGAGTAGGTAAATGTTGGAGTCTCAGTTAGGATCAGTAAGGAGTAGGTAAATGTTGGAGTCTCAGTTAGGATCAGAAAGGAGTAGGTAAATGTTGGAGTCTCAGTTAGGATCAGTAAGGAGTAGGTAAATGTTGGTGTATCAGTTAGGATTAGTAAGGAGTAGGTAAATGTTTTGTCAGTGGATAAGTAAGGAGTAGGTAAATGTTGGTGTCTCAGTTACAATCACTAAGGAGTAGGTAAATGTTGGTGTCTCAGTTAGGATAAGTTAGGAGTAGGTAAATGTTGGTGTCTCAGTTAGGATCAGTAAGGAGTAGGTTAATGTTGGAGTCTCAGTTAGGATCAGTAAGGAGTAGGTAAATGTTGGTGTCTCAGTTAGGATAAGTTAGGAGTAGATAAATGTTGATGTCTCAGTTAGGATCGGTAAGGAGTAGGTAAATGTTGGAGTCTAAGTTAGGCTAAGTTAGGAGTAGGTAAATGTTGGTGTCTCAGTTAGGATCAGTAAGGAGTAGGTAAATGTTGGTGTCAGTGGATCCGTAAGGAGTAGATACATGTTGGTGTATCAGTTAGAATCAGTAAGGAATAGGTAAATGTTGGTGTCTCAGTTAGGATCAGTAAGGAGTAGGTAAATGTTGGTGCATCCATTAGGATCAGTAAGGAGTAGGTAAATGTTGGAGTCTCAGTTAGGATCAGTAAGGAGTAGGTAAATGTTGGTGTCAGTGGATCAGTAAGAAGTAGGTAAATGTTGGTGCATCCGTTAGGATCAGTAAGGAGTAGGTAAATGTTGGAGTCTCAGTTAGGATCAGTAAGGAGTAGGTAAATGTTGGTGTCAGTGGATCAGTAAGGAGTAGGTAAATGTTGGAGTCTCAGTTAGGATCAGTAAGGAGTAGGTAAATGTTGGTGTCAGTGGATCAGTAAGGAGTAGGTAAATGTTGGTGTCAGTGGATAAGTAAGGAGTAGGTAAATGTTGTTGTCTCAGTTAGGATCAGTAAGGAGTAGGTAAATGTTGGTGTCTCAGTTAGGATCAGTAAGGAGTAGGTAAATGTTGGATTCTCAGTTAGGATCAGTTAGGAGCAGGTAAATGTTGGTGTCTCAGTTAGGATCAGTAAGGAGTAGGTAAATGTTGGAGTCTCAGTTAGGATCAGTAAGGAGTAGGTAAATGTTGGAGTCTCAGTTAGGATCAGTAAGGAGTAGGTAAATGTTGGTGGATCAGTTAGGATCAGTAAGGAGTAGGTACATTTTGGTGTCAGTGGATCAGTAAGGAGTAGGTAAATGTTGGTGTCAGTGGATAAGTAAGGAGTAGGTAAATGTTGGTGTCTCAGTTAGGATCAGTAAGGAGTAGGTAAATGTTGGTGTCTCAGTTACGATCAGTAAGGAGTAGGTACATGTTGGTGTCTCAGTTACAATCACTAAGGAGTAGGTAAATGTTGGTGTCTCAGTTAGGATCGGTAAGGAGTAGGTTAATGTTGGAATCTCTGTTAGGATCAGTAAGGAGTAGGTAAATGTTGGTGTCAGTGGATCAGTAAGGAGTAGGCAAATGTTGGTGTCAGTGGATAAGTAAGGAGTAGGTAAATGTTGGTGTCTCAGTTAGGATCAGTTAGGAGTAGGTAAATGTTGGTGTCTCAGTTAGGATCAGTTAGGAGTAGGTAAATGTTGGTGTCAGTGGATAAGTAAGGAGTAGGTAAATGTTGGTGTCTCAGTTAGGATCAGTAAGGAGTAGGTAAATGTTGGAGTCTCAGTTAGGATCAGTTAGGAGTAGGTAAATGTTGGAGTCTCAGTTAGGATCAGTTAGGAGTAGGTAAATGTTGGTGTCTCAGTTAGGATCAGTTAGGAGTAGGTAAATGTTGGTGTCAGTGGATAAGTAAGGAGTAGGTAAATGTTGGAGTCTCAGTTAGGATCAGTAAGGAGTAGGTAAATGTTGGAGTCTCAGTTAGGATCAGTAAGGAGTTGGTAAACGTTGGTGTCTCAGTTAGGATCAGTTAGGAGTAGGTAAATGTTGGTGTCAGTGGATAAGTAAGGAGTAGGTAAATGTTGGAGTCTCAGTTAGGATCAGTAAGGAGTAGGTAAATGTTGGAGTCTCAGTTAGGATCAGTAAGGAGTTGGTAAACGTCTCAGTGGATCGGTAAGGAGTAGGTAAATGTTGTCCCCTAATCACTGATAATAGTATCAGACATTATTAATCTTCGTAATAGTTGAGGTAAGAATAGAGGGATGAATAATCTGATCTCAGTTCGGTGGTATTTAAAGGGTGATTTCTACCTCAGCACATATTTACACCTGCTGCTGTCTTGCATTTACTTCATGGAAAAATACTCATAACATTTGACCTAGTTTCAGACTGACGGGATCATAATCTGGAGTTGAACAGAAGCCTCATCAACAAAGGAGTATTTCTGCTGAATGGCACCCTGTTCTACGCACTGGGCGCACACTGGTTAAATCAACGCTGTTTCCATTTCAGTGAAATGACATTAAACCAACATGGAATAGACGTTGAATTCATGTCTGTTCCCAGTAAGTATGTAGTGCACTACTTTTGAAAAGTGCTTGTGATTATTCCTATTTATTTATTTTCGTCTAGACTTGTCTGGGTTTTGACATTTATCTGCAATCCTAAAAGCTTTGTTTCAGTTGCCTTTAAAAACCGGGCTCCTGTAATTGATATGCGCTGTGACAAAACTGTCAAGCTTTTCTGGATTCAAATCCACAAATGTAACAAGATAATAGCCCTGTTTGATGTTAGATCTCTTGTCTGTAACCAGTGAGGTGTCCCAGTCCATAGCTTATTCATGCAGTCTAACACCTCAGAGAGCCCTACAAAAATAACAACTCTGATTCTCCCTAACTCCCAGGTATAATGTACTTTTTCAACCACAAAATAGGTCTTTGAGAGTGCACCATAGGCCTTATTATATCTCCATTCCACTCAGTGGGAAACGCAAATCCATTGTGTCAAGTCCTTAAGCAAGATGTTTTCCACCGCACAACATAACCCCTAACCAGAGGCAGATCCCACAAGGTTGCCATCGAGGGATCACATTTAAAAGCTTAACAACTGAGAGAGTGAGAGATCTCCCCCCTCAGATTCTATTCAGCGGTTCTTCCTGGGGCACAGAGGAGCTCAGGGAACGGTGCACTCCTTCTTCTGCTATTGTTCTTTGAATGGGCAAAGTGCACTGACATTTGTGACCGACAAACCAGGATTCGGACCTATGTAGGAAAATTAGAAATTTTGTTTTTTACATTGGATAAAAGTAAAGACTCAGAGATAGAAAATGGTATGTCATACACTGCAGTGGAGGAACAATGGGAAAGTAATTCTGCTTTGGAAGTTAATAAACATGTTACCCCACTTTTGAGAAAATGTCCCTTGAATGTTCTGGTACACCTACTGGAGAGATCCTCTTTGTCTACACCCATTCAGCATTGTTCAACCCCTCTTAAGCCTTAGCCCCATCCATCTCTTTAAGGATTCACATGTGAGGACATGTGCTAAACAACCAAAGATTTCAAGACTAAAGGTTGGTTTATACTACATCTATCGACATGTCTGTAGACAGTTGTCACAGTGACATCATGAACGAATGTTGTTGTTTGACATTTGACATATTGTTGGCTGACATCAAACTTGACGTCATCGTTGTGAAAAAGTATTAACACAAAAACGTACAGGCTGCGTAACATCAGCAGCCTGGTGGTCCAAAATAGCATAATTGGTGTATTTTAACACCAACAAACCCATCCATTTAAAAATGTATTTAGGATATGTCAATCTAGAAAACCAGGCAACTAAAAGCAACTTTCTAACCAACGTTTTGGTTTGTTTCTAGCTTGTTAGCTAGCCAACTAACATTAAGTTAGCTGGCTAGCCAGTTCAGATAATGACCAAATCATAGCTGACAACGTCTTAACTTTCACTCATTTGTATTCATTATTACAGTAAAATAAACTCACCATAAAATCATTATTTACATGTTAATGGCGAGCTAATTACGGTTGTGAGAGTGATGGAATAAAAGCAGGGCATTCTACCAGGGAATTTTAGAACTTGGACACGGTCTCATTGACCTAACGTTATATCCTAATTTGACTTTGGTGCAGGTCATGTTCTTCACATTACCATCTCTAGTAAACACATACTATATCAAATAACTTACACGTTTATTTGTCACATGCACAGGATCCAGAAGGTGTAAACAGTACTGTGAAATGGATACTTGCATAGTGGAGTCTTTTGTTTAGACATGTTGCTAGCTAACTAGCTAGCTAAACAATGAACCATAATACAAACGCATAACATTACTACCATGAATGAATCTGCAGATACCTAAAGTTAACCAAATAGTTTCAATGTTAGCTAGCTAGCTAACATTAGGCTATAACTAACAATGAAAATCACTTTCTGAGATACAAAAAATATTACTATACAGATCATACATGTAACATTAGCTAACGAGCCAGCCAGCTAAAGTTCGCTAGCTAGCTTACAGTACACTTTAACTTGAAATGAAAATGACTTTCTGACAAAACTATCATATCTGAAAATGTAGCTAACTAGACTCTCTTACCAATATATATGGACGAACGCTTCTCCCTCTCTGCCACGGATGCCATGGTTGCCCTTAGTTTGAAGATGTAATCTGGAGACAGGTGTTTTATACAACAGCTTTCTGTGTTTTCTCTTTTCAACTCCCTCCGCATATTTCTGTTAAAATGCCAGAGTTTTCTCCATCTCCTTAGCTGTCATACTCTGTTTTCACCGGTCATTCCACAGATTTTAAAACTCTCCAACTTCTTCATTGCAGTGCAGTGTTAGAAAGGATTACCTACACATACTGAGCAGCTCATGTTATACTGTAGACAGACGCATACTACATGTACTGTACATGACAGGCCAGTCCGAATTCATCTCTCGACATGTGCGGCCCATCTGTTATCTCAGCCAATCATGGCTAGCGGGAAGGTTCCCCCTCTTTTTCCAAGCCTAAAACCAACTAGGTTTGCCTAATTTCCTGAAACAATTTACATTTGTCGATCCTGGTGTGGATTGTTATTTCAAATCTTGGCTAAAAGGAGCGTTGAGAAAACTCCTGGAAGTCCTTTGTTATGTCACAAGATCATCTCTCTGGATGCTTAGAGGGGTAATTTGACAGGAATAGTGTTTGAAAAGGGTCCTGCACCAACCCGCACCCAGTCCATCGCCTAGTGTGTGTAGTTATTGGATCTGCCTTTCATGGTTTATTACTTTGGCACAGTTTCCCTGATACCACAGGAGACACCCAATGATACCTGCACACTCTAAGATTTCCAGTTTTTGTCCATGAAATAAAGAAAAAATACACAATGCGAGAAAAGTCTCAGCAGAAAAAAGTCTATGTAAATGCCAAAAATCATGTATTGACTCAATTGACTGACAATTTGTGAAGTTAGTTGAGATGAGTTTGTCACAATTGTTGTGTTTTAATTAATGTGACCTGCCAAATTCCTGATACTAACCTTTATTCCTGATACTAACATTCATGTATTTCAATGTATGGTTTGTTGCAAACACTATCTCAAGGCTTGATGCATTAGTGAATGGAACAAATTGATTTGAAAACCCGAACTATGACTCATCTCTATGTAACGAGATTAAATACTCAAATTTCCAAAGAAAACATAAAGGGCAGGTTTCCTGGACACAGAAGTCTTGGACTCAAAAGCACTTTCAATGGAGATTCTCCGTTGATAGTCTATGGAGATTGTACTGGGTAGAGGAAAGCAGTCTTTCCAGACTAGACAGATGGGTTGCCACTGACAATGTACCAATGCTCCAGCTTACACATCTGTAGAAGTTCCGACATCAGTTGGGACAGAGAGGACGAGTCGAAAATGGGACGTGCGTCACCAGAGACATCACTGCTGTATCTGCTTGTTGCCCAAGCTAGACATGAGCACAATTCCTGCCTGGATTTTAAGCCCCAACTACCTAAACTTGTGATTTGTTGGGAGAGTTGTCTTTCTGAAGAGGACCCACCCAGAGGACCCTCCAGGAACAATTTTTTTTACCCTTTCGAATTTGACATCCTCCCCAGACCTAGTGGTCTGGCTCCTAGGTTTGAGTTTCCTAGACAAGGGGGAAACCTGTTGAAACTGTCTGGTACCTGACTGACTTTGTTTCAGGCTTAATGAACATCACACTCTCTACCTTGCCTCACAATAATAGGGATCATTTGTAGAAGTGTTAGACTCCATCTTAGACAGGGACATATTACCAGGAAATGTTAAAAAAAGATAATCGAAGTGAATACGACCGGTAGCCTCTTTAGGTACTTTGTGAAATATTCACGAGGATGTGGAGAAGGAGAGGGAGGGAGATAGGGGAAGGAGGAGGCACGATCAGCTTCAGTGGAATAAAAAGAACATGAAATGTGTCGTGCCATTATTTCTTTAGACTGAGCATGAACAGCAAAATAATAGTCTAATACCTCAAGCAAGTGTATCTTGGACATCAAATCCTTTTCAGTGATAGATACACTACATGACCAAAAGTATGTGGACACCTGCTCATCGAACGTCTCATTCCAAAATCACGGGTATTCATATGGAGTGGGTCCCCCCTTTGCTGCTATAACAGCCTCCACTCTACTGGGAAGGCTTTCCACTAAATGTTGGAACATTGCTGCGGGGACTTGCTTCCATTCAGCCACAAGAGCATTAGTGAAGTTGAGCACTGATGTTGGGCGATTTGACTGGCCATCCAAATTCTTCCACAACGATCTCTACAAACCATTTCTGTATGGACCTCGCTTTGTGCACGGGGGCATTGTCATGCTGAAACAGGAAAGGGCTTTCCCCAAACTGTTGCCACAAAGTTGGAAGCACAGAATCGTCTAGAATGTCATTATATGCTGTATCGTAAAGATATCCCTTCACTGGAAGAGGCCTATCCCAAACAGCCCCAGACCATTATTCCTCATCCACCAAACTTTACAGTTGGCACTATGCATTCGGGCAGGTAACGTGCTCCTGGCATCCGCCAAACCCAGATTTGTCCGTGAGACTACCAGATGGTGAAGCGTGATTCATCACTCCAGAGAACACGTTTCCACTGCTCCAGAGTACAATGGCGGCGAGTTTAACACCACTCCCGCAGATGCTTGGCATTGCGCATGGTGAGCTTAGGCTTGTGTGCGGTTGCTCGGCCATGAAAACCCATTTCATTAAGCTCTCGATTAACAGTTATTGTACTGATGTTGCTTCCAGAGGCAGTTTGGAACACGGTAGTGAGTGTTGCAATGAAGGACAGACGTTTTTTATGCGCTAAGCGCTTTAGAACTCTCCAATCCCATTCTGTGAACTTGTTTGGTCTACCTCTTCGCGGCTGAGCTGTTGTTGCTCCGAGACGTTTCTACTTCACAATAACAGCACTTACACTTGAACGGGGCAGCTCTAGCAGGGAAGAAATTTGATGAACTGACTTGTTTGAAAGGTTGGCCTCCTATAATGGTGCCACGTTGAAAGTCGCTGAGCACTTCAGTAAGGCCATTCTACTGCTAATGTTTGTCTATGGAGATTGCATGGCTGTGTGCTCGATTCTATACACCTGTCAGCAACAGGTTTGGCGGAAATAGCCGAAAACACTAATTTGAATGGGTGTCCACATACTTTTGTATAAACGGTGTACATTAAGGCATAAAAACAGACAATATACTTATCCCCTCATTGACACATACTACTAATAAGTACATTTGTAAAATTCATTGAAATAGTTATCACTATAAAGTATCAACAACCCCCCCACACCTATTTGTATCTCTCTGTTGAATACATCGAGCTATCACCCAGAACATGAATGAAAAAAAAACTCTATTGTGTATGCATAGGACCTATACACAGCAGAGATCAACTCATATTAATAATTCAGTACGCTGTTGAATAATGGAAATTGCATAAGCTCTTGACAAGAGAGATATGTATGAGCCTTCGCCAGGTCTTTCCAAGTAACAGCACGTGTGTTCTATATCACAGGAGCCTTTAGAAAACAACGAATCAGGATGCTGAAGCCCCTAGTGTGTTTGATAGGTGTTTGATATGCAGGCTTTCACTATTTTGCACCTTGACAGATGCACCAAAACAAACACTGTTTTGTGAAAGCTGCTCTTTTTAACCTTCTATGACAGTATAGATCTATTCCTGTGATATGCAAATTTGAGATATGTTTGAGGCTTCGCTTTGAGCGGTTATTGAAATATGGGACAGTGGCGCTATGGCTCACTGCACATGTAAGCAGCGTAAAATCAACCACATTTAAATTGAGTTTCTGAGGAGCATAGGGCAGAATTCTGATCAGTGTACTTCCAAGTACAGTATTGTTAGAGATACAGCCAAGTAAATGTGGTACTAACAGAAAAAGGACTGATTCAATTTAGCATGAAGTACATCTTTAAAGGTGTTACTGTTGTATTACTCAAGATATTATTTGTTATGGAATGAACTTCAGTTAAGATTTGTCTTACAGCTCAATGTTTTATGTTGACAACTGTCTGACAACTGAGGGACTTCCTAATATGGATGCCGTATCACTGCGGCACAATAAGACAACACAAATGATGAAACAGAACACAATGTGTTTTGGAGAGCAGAAACACGGGAATGCGTCAGTACAAATAGTGGTCGACAGTACTTAATTGTGCAAATCAGGAGGTGAGCACGAGGGGGGTTACCAGGGTAGCTCTAGCTCGCATTTATTCAAATTTTTACATTGCAAACAGTGACAATTTGTTTTCATCCCACGAGAGGTACCGGATCCAGCCAAATAGGTTCCTAAACTAAACAGTCCAAAATGGAGAGGCCCTGGATCCTGTTCCGGCTCAAATTAAGCACTGGTGATCGCCATTAAACAGGTATCAACAACTCAGGTGGGGTTGCGTTCAGCCAAACCCTGGGTACCCTCGTGGACGTAGGCATGCAAGCTAAGTGGTCCCAATGGGACCAGAGAAGCCACAGTGTGTTAGTGTCTGTCTAGCTTTACACACAGGCTATAGGGCCATAGCAGAAGGGCTCGATGCAATGCAGCCTTGGGGATCACCAGTCTCCCTTATTGATGAGTTACCAGGTGCCACCACCTGTGTGCTTTACAACTCTACCGCTTCATTGTGTTTTAATGTGTTTCCCCAACATACAATAGTACACAAGGGCTAAACCTAAAGCAGAACCTGGATCAGGTTCCACTGGGTTTGATGCAATATCTAGGTCGAGGGAAAGGCCCAGACTTTCTTGCACGTGGTCTTCCTTCCCCATTGGAACCAATTTCTCACTTACTTCCTAAGTAGAGAGCCCAGGGAACCAATTTCCCTTGTTAGGCTGTGCACAGTTTCACACCAAAAGCATGGGGGGACAGGGTCATGGTCTCACTTGATGACAGCCACATCACATATTACTTACAGACTTGATTTCATGAGATCTGTTTTACCGTATCGTTGTTCTTGTTTTGCTTTGTTTATTTGCATGAAAGAGTGCAGACATATATTATTTTCCCAGTTATGTCCGTGAAACAATGAATGCATATGTATGGACTAGCCCAGACAACACTAAGTGATGAAGACAGTCAATAACAATTGGTGTTGTACTGTATATATATTTTTTAACTAGGCAAGTCAGTTAAGAACACATTCTTTCTTACAATGATGGCCTAGGAACAGTGGGTTAACTTGCTTGTTCAGGGGCAGAAGGACAGATTTTTACCTTGTCAGCTCAGGGATTCAATCTATCAACTTTTCGGTTATTGGCCCAAAGCTCTAACCACTAGGCTACCTGCCACGCCAGATATGAAGTCATCGTTGTTGTATTCGTAGCATGGAGCAACATACAGTAGATATGCTATATATATATTATTGATATATTACAGAAGACTGAAAAGATTCCTCAGATAACTTTGCATTCTGAAAGTCTACAAAATAAGGGAAGAGAAAGAAAACATGCATATTTGCACAGCATATTAATTAACAAAAACAGTCTCTTGTCATCTTTTCCATACTTTTTGTCCTGTGGTCAATGCACAGAAGAAGAAGATGAAGAAGTTCTGTATTTGATGTCGAAATAATAACATTTGCTCACCTTGGACCAACTTTATTCTAAAAAGGTCTTCAGGAGAGTGTAATAATATAGAGGTTGTGATAGATATGCATTAGAGTGCAGGCTATGGAAGGTTTGGCAAATCAAGTAGGAAGCTTGATATGATATGAGAAACACACTTACCTACAACCCAATCTCACTCTGGGCTTTTCTCCATTAATATTAGTGAAGTGGTGTGTGCAAAGATTGAGATGCAAATTTGTCTAACAGCTATCTAATTCCCTATATGCTCCTGGATACTAAACTACAAATGAAAAGGATTCCCCCCTGCTGCATACTCTCACATAATAATTACAGATTTGACGTTTTAGCTGGATGGATAACTTACAAAGGCCCTTAGGAAAGGCACGTGTGCACTCCCACGTGTAAGGGGAGTCTATTCAGTAGAAGCAGGTATTTACAGTATCCAAACCATTATGTAATATTATTTCACAGTTGGAAAAATAGTTACCGTGTTACACCATATAACTTCAATGTGGATTTATTTGAATTGAGTTTGATAGGTACAGTAAATTATCAACAATTTTACACTGGTCGTATGGCATCTTACACAATGTGTTAGGGCATAGCGCTTGCATAGCCAGGGTTGTGTTTTCAATTCCCACGGGGGACCAGTGCCAAAATGTATGCACTCACTACTGTAAGTTGCTCTAGATAAGAGTGTCTTCTAAATTACAAAAATGTCAAATATAGATCCTATCTGAGATACAAAACACCTGCACGGTGTCCATATTAGGACACCGTAAACACGGATCTACTCTTCTATGGATGTCCACTTTCATGGACTTTGCTAATATGGACACCATATACAGTGGTAATGTAACATGTAACAAACAGTTACGTTACCTACGGTATGGTCAATGCTTCCGACTACTAAACAACCATTGATTTAGAACCATGAAGAGTTACCGCAAGTCGAAAAGAAAACAGAGCTGCCTGCACCTTTCCAGCACCTTTTCATCTTCAACATCATCAAATCACCTATGCTAAGTTTAAAAGTGACAACTAAAAGGTACCAAAAACAATTTAGTCCAATCGAATTGTGTGTGTGTGTGTGTGTGTGTGTGACTCACCCTACTTGTAGAGAAATGCCAATGCCACCCTTCTCTCTTTCATGTTGACAAAACTGTCTATGACACACTTTTATTTTTTGTTTTCCTAGGCTACCTGGATAAAATCCCTATCTCCACCCGAGGACAACAACACAACGAGATGCAGCAATTCAAGTTTTTTCTGTAAATGATGTTCTGCTTTTGATGTGATGTGATTGGTGTGATGCCACATCCAAACTGACTTCCCTTGACACTTATTTTGGTGCGCCAGGAAGATTCACAGATGAGCTCACACAGTTTAGCTCAACGCTGATTGGCTATTATTATTTGTATTTTTTTGTCAAGAGAGGTCAAACGCTCGCTGGCTTCCCTTGCATTTAATGCTACGGGTGACAACAATGTCATACTCTTTTTGACCAGACAGCATCAGATAGATGGGCTACACATATTGAGAAAGAGGGCCATTGATTTGCTCGCTCTGATGCTCTCTTCCGTGAGATACTGTACATTCAGCCTCTAGCCAATTTAAGGAAAATTATGAAACACAAAGAGATGAAAGACAATTTATTTGACACATTTTTTTCTTTATTTCTTGGTAAATATTTTGGTGAAGCCTGGCTTCCCATTTTCTTTCCACTGCTAATGTCAGAAAATACCTCTTAACATCCCACTAGAGCACATCTTGAGTTAATTTCAAACATCTCACCATGCCAACCTCTTCTGGCATTCACACTTATCTCCTCTTCATATCCGGAGAGGGCTGAATTGAAGTGGTTTCACATCACCAAAACAGTGTCATAAGTTTGACACATAACAGGCCATGACAATTTATGACACTAACTGACAGAAGAAGCCTAATTTCAAAACAGTCACAACTGCTATAATGCAATTAGTAAAACTACTGATAAAATGTGTGCATTATACAGTCCCTCCAGGATTCCCCGATTCTGTAATCACAAACAATTCCCTGCATATTACAGCATAATATGGTTAAGTCAAGCCACACATCACCAAACCTTTTACCTCTTCAGTGCATTTTCGCGTCAAATTGGACAAAAACATTGCACGTTGCCGTGCAAATTATCAGAATTAACGCAGCAAAATCAAGCATTTTTTTGCCTGCAAACATCATAACAAAATCCCAGTGAAGTCATGGAGGGACTAATTATAGCAATGTTACATCTGTTTTCATATAGTTGAAATGAGGTTTCTTACGTTTTAGTTGGTGTTGTGAATTGTCAAGGCTTTTTATGTGTGCAACCACGTTTAAGTTGTTCCTATGTTTGTGTGTGTTTGTGTGTGTGTGTTAAGGAGATTTTCATATTTTGAATTCAGACACAGTACTGTAACTGTCTGAGAGGAGGCAAAACAGCCTCATCTTAACAGCGAGACTGCGAGACCACTTGACTGGAAGGGAAAATGAAAATCGTACTCCAAATGTCAGGAGACTCAAATTTATTTCAGAAGAGGTGAATTATGCATTTAAAATAAGTAACATAACTTATTTATATGTAGATAGAGACCTTGGGGAGAAATGAATGCCTCAATGCTATCTCTTAAGTGTTGCTCAAGTGGCTCTTTATGTAATTTAAAAATCACATTCATTTCCTATTGCTTGTGTTTGTCGTGATGGAAACAATGTCATTCTTATGACAGCGTTACGTATGCTATGTATCAGCTAAGTGATACAAACAGTTGTTCCTGCACTATGCCAGAGCTATTGCTGGCATGCACTGGCACAAGTCAGACGGTAAAATTAATGCTTATCCATACTGGATTAATTGATTGCAGTGTGGGAGTAGTAAGAATTTGTTTGATGATGGTCATATTGGCATTTAATGGTAGTAAGATTGTAACGAACCATACCCTTGAAAAAATGGCTTTCAACTAACTTACTACAAGGAGATCATATTGCTAGTCCTTAAAAATCTAATCAGAGCTTGGCAGTGTCTGCCAATAAAAATGTAAGAGGTAATTCATTAAAGTCACTGACCCAAATAAATTAACCACTGTCCCAGAGTATCCAAGTATGCGTAAACCTTCAAATATTTGCAAGGTGCATACTGCATTAAATGAGAAGAAAGGTAGACGACAGCATCACCATGCTTCAGTTCATTAGATAAAAGGATACTGTTTACCTACTATGACTTTATGATAATGAGGTAAACTTAAGACATGATTTTACAAGATGAAACAAATCAATTCTGCCAATAGAGAACAAATTGTATGTAAACGGAACAGTTTGCAACTAAAGCATGTTTCTATTGGACAAATTCAGGTAGGTCCCTCCCCGTTTAAGAAATATTTTACCAGAGAATCGGCGTAATGAATATGCCCCAGAATTGTGCTGACACAGTCTTAGAGGCACTTAATCAAACATTGTTATAAATTGTAATGTAATCATATATGAGTCTAGACTACCGCATAAATCAACTACTACATCAATATATACACAGGAGAAAGTCCTGCTGAGATGACCAAATATGGACACCATACAGGAGGGTTCAGAGTAAAACTATACATCAAGATATATATATCACAGAATACTAACACATTCTCAAATTGTGATCTGATACAAATGAGGAGGTTCAGTATTTGCAAAATAATAGCCTTGGTTTGTCTATCTCCTGAGCCCCGACTGATGTGTCTAATCTGACACATCATTATTAGAGAGATCAGTAGCTCCTCCGTTCCTCTACTACACAATCCATCACACCCAAACTTAATTGTATTGCTAAATGATGTGTAAAAAAACAAGTAATTGCACTAAAAGGCACTTTCTGGTAGATTGGCAAGGAGTTTGGAGTGAGGAGTTAGTCTGGGCACATTCAAACTGACTGGCCTTGTTCCAGACAGACTACTTTGCAGACATTGAATTGCATTAAACAACGGTTGAGTGCCACGTCATCAACAGCGCTGTTGGGACTGATATACACTGCATTCGGAAAGTATTCAGACCCCTCGACTTTTTCCACATTTTGTTACGTTACAGCCTTACTCTAAAATTGATTAATCAATCTACATACAATACCCCATAATGAAAAAGAAAAAAAATGTTTTTTTTTTTTTTTTGCAAAATGCTTAAAAATTAAATAAAACTGAAATATCATATTTATATAAGTATTCATACCCTTTGCTATGAGACTCGAAATTGAGCTCAGGCCTATGCTGTTTCCATGGATCATTCTTGAGATGTTTCTACAGCGATTGGAGTCCACCAATGTACACATTTTTCCTCCTGAACTTTAGGTTTGTGTCACGCCTTGACCTTAGAGAGCCTTTTTTTATTCTCTATTTTGTTAGGTCAGGGTGTGACTTGGGTGGGCAAATCTATGTTTCTATTTCTTTGTTGGCCTAGTATGGTTCCCAATCAGAGGCAGCTGTTTATCGTTGTCTCTGATTGGGGATCATACTTAGACAGCCTTTTTTCACACCTTCAGTTGTGGGATCTTGATTTTGTTAGTTGCTGTATAGCCTGCAGAACTTTACATTCGTTTATATTTTGTTGTTTTTTTGGTCTTCACAAAAAATAAAGAAAGATGTACGCTTAGCACGCTGCGCCTTGGTCTCATTCCAACAACGGATGTAACAGCTTGCCATAACAAAGAGCTTGAACACTTAATGATTCATTGCATCTTTACATTTTTTATACATTTGTAAAGATTTCGAAAAAACATAATTCCACTTCGAAATGATTGGGTTTTGTGTGTAGGTCAGTGACACACATCCTCAATTTAACAAATAAAACATTTAAGCTGAAAAACCACAACGTGTAAAATGTCAAAGGAAGTGAATACTTTCTGAAGTCGATGAACATACTATCTATCTGTCATCTCTATGTCCAATTACTGACTAGAGGTAGAGATCAGTGGTGTGTATTCATGGATGCCAAGGGAAGGCAGGGTAGGGTAGCGCGCTAGCATTTTAGCCACGTAGCCAAGGCCCAAAAAAAGGGTTTACTGTATGACAGAGTGATAGACAGTTTGGTCAACATGAAAGAGAGGAGGGTGGCATTGGAATTTCTCTACAAGTAGGGTGTGTCACGTTCTGACCATAGTTATTTTGTGTTTTCTTTGTTTTAGTGTTGGTCAGGACGTGAGCTGAGTGAGCATTCTATGTTTTGTGTTTCTATGTTGGGTTTGTTGTTTGGCCTGATATGGTTCTCAATCAGAGGCAGGTGTTTGTCATTGTCTCTGATTGGGAACCATATTTAGGTAGCCTGTTTTGTGTTGGGTTTTGTGGGTGGTTGACTTCTGTCTTTGTGTCTATGCACCAGATAGGACTGTTTCGGTTTTTCCACATTTGTTGTTTTGTATTTTGTAGTGTTCACGTTTATTGTCTTTAATAAACATGTTGAACACTAACCACGCTGTGCTTTGGTCCTCCTCTCCTTCAACGGAAGAAAACCATTACAGAACCAGCCACCAACCAAGGACCAAGCGGCGTGGTAACAGGGAGAGTGTGGCAGAGTCAGGAGTCAGACCTGAGCCAACTCCCCCTGTTTAACCATGAGGAGCCAAGGATGGAAACAGAGCAGTTGGCGAAGTTGAGGTGTGCGTCTGAGAATGTGGAGGAGTTATTGGACAAATTGGAGGAGAGTGAATGGAGGGGAGATTATGAGACATTCGAAGAGAGAAGAGCTGTCGGTTTGGCGCAGTATGCACGGCACTCGTCCTGAGGTGCGTGCTAGCCATCTGGTTAAGACTGTGCCAGCCTCACGCACCAGGCCTCCTGTGCACCTCCCTAGCCCTGCACATCCTGTGCCAGCTCAGCGCTACAGTGCTCACAGCCGTGCTAACCGTGGCGGGCGTTGTACTGGTCAGGCACCGTGTTATGCGGTGGAACGTACGGTGTTCCCAGTACGCGTGCTTAGCCCGGTGCGCTACATCCCAGCTTCCCACATCTGCCGGGCTAGGGTGAAGATCCTGCCAGGGCGGATGGTGCCAGCCCTGCTCTCAAGATCTCCAGTACGCCTTCACGGTCCGGTCCATCCAGTGCCACCTCCAAGCACCAGCCCTCCGGTGGAAGCCCCCCGCACCAGGCTGTCTCTCCGTCCTTTGGCTACAGGTGCTTCCCCCTGTCCAGAGTCCAGAGCTGCAAGTTTTAAGAGTCTCCCTGAATTGGTCCACTCACACAGACAGTCCAGAGCTGCTCAGGAGAAGTCTTGTCCCGCCAGTCCAGAGCTGCTCAGAGTCTCCCACCTGTCCAGAGCTGCTCACCGGGGAGTCTACACCACCCGATGCCGCCTGTCCAGAGCTGTCATCCAGAAGGCGAGTCTCCCTGGGCGAGAGACTGAAAAACAGCTTCTATCTCCAGTTAAACAGCTGGCTGCCAACACAGAGTCTCCCAGCCACCTGTAAATATATCCAGAGCTGCTACAGAGTCTCCCGCCTGTCCAGATGCTAGCCACTTTAACTATGCCAGTCTACTTATCTCATATGTATATACCTGTCCAGAGCTGTACCATCACTCATTCATATATCCTTATGTACATATTCTTATCCCCTTACACTGTGTATAAGCCTGATTCCATTAGCTGAACTAGAAGCACAAGTCTCCCGCATTAACATCTGCTCCAGAGCTGATTTAGAGTCTCCCGCCTGTCCAGAGCTGCTAGAGTCTCCCGCCTGTCCAGAGCTGCTAGAGTCTCCCGCCTGTCCAGAGCTGCTAGAGTCTCCCGCCTGTCCAGAGCTGCTAGAGTGTCTCCCGTCTGTCCAGAGCCGCCAGTCTGCAAGGAGCCGCCAGAGCCGCCAGTCTGCAGGGAGCCGCCAGAGCCGCCAGTCTGCAGCCGCCAGAGCCGCCAGTCTGCAGGGAGCCGCCAGCCAGTCTGCAGGGAGCCGCCAGAGCCGCCAGTCTGCAGGGAGCCGCCAGAGCCGCCAGTCTGCAGGGAGCCGCCAGAGCCGCCAGTCTGCAGGGAGCCGCCAGAGCCGCCAGTCTGCAGGGAGCCGCCAGAGCCGCCAGTCTGCAGGGAGCCGCCAGAGCCGCCAGTCTGCAGGGAGTCTGCCGGGATCCGCCAGAGCCGCCAGTCTGCAGGATCCGCCAGAGTCGCCAGTCAGCCGGGATCCGCCAGAGTCGCCAGTCAGCCGGGATCCGCCAGAGCCGCCAGTCAGCCGGGATCCGCCAGAGTCGCCAGGATCCGCCAGAGTCGCCAGTCAGCCAGGATCCAGCCAGAGTCGCCAGTCAGCCAGAGGAGTCAGCCAGAGTCGCCAGTCAGCCAGAGGATCCGCCAGAGTCGCCAGTCAGAGCCAGTCAGGATCAGTCAGCCAGAGTCGCCAGTCAGCCAGAGGATCAGTCAGCCAGAGTCGCCAGTCAGCCAGCAGTCAGGAGTCAGCCAGAGTCGCCAGTCAGCCAGAGTCAGCCGCCAGTCAGCCAGGATCCGCCAGAGTCGCCAGTCAGCCAGGATCCGCCAGAGTCGCCAGTCAGCCAGGATCCGCCAGAGTCGCCAGTCAGCCAGGATCCGCCAGAGTCGCCAGTCAGCCAGGATCCGCCAGAGTCGCCAGTCAGCCAGGATCCGCCAGAGTCGCCAGTCAGCCAGGATCCGCCGCGCCAGTCAGCCAGGATCCGCCAGAGTCGCCAGTCAGCCAGGATCCGCCAGAGTCGCCAGTCAGCCAGGATCCGCCAGAGTCGCCAGTCAGCCAGGATCCGCCAGAGTCGCCAGTCAGCCAGTCAGCCAGGATCCGCCAGAGTCGCCAGTCAGCCAGGATCCGCCAGAGTCGCCAGTCAGCCAGGATCCGCCAGAGTCAGCCAGTCAGCCAGGATCCGCCAGAGTCGCCAGTCAGCCAGGATCCGCCAGAGTCGCCAGTCAGCCAGGAGTCGCCAGTCTGCCAGGATCCGCCAGAGTCGCCAGTCAGCCAGGATCCGCCAGAGTCGCCAGTCAGCCAGGATCCGCCATAGCTGTCAGTCAGCCAGGATCCGCCAGAGTCGCCAGTCAGCCAGGATCCGCCATAGCTGTCAGTCAGCTAGGAGCTGCCAGAGCCGTCAGTCAGCCAGGAGCTGCCAGAGCCGTCAACCAGCCTGAGCTATTTCTCAGTCCTGTCACGTTCTGACCAGAGTTCTTTTGTGTTTTCTTTGTTTTAGTGTTGGTCAGGACGTGTTTCTATGTTGGGTTTGTTGTTTGGCCTGCTATGGTTCTCAATCAGAGGCAGGTGTTTGTCATTGTCTCTGAATGGGAACCATATTTAGGTAGCCTTTTGGGTGGTTGTCTTTGTGTCTATGCACCAGATAGGTCTGTTTCGGTTTTTCCACATTTGTTGTTTTGTATTTTGTAGTGTTCACGTTTATTGTCTTTATTAAACATGTTGAACACTACCCACGCTGTGCTTTGGTCCTCCTCTCCTTCAACGGAAGAAAACCGTTACAGGGTGAGTCAGCATATTTTTCTACTTGCACGATTGCCCACGCACACACACACGCACACACATAGAAATCAGAACCATGAACAGCCACATATTTAGCTTACGTCAATTGGACTAAATCGTTTTTGGTATCTTTTAAATCAATCAATATTTGTTTAGTGATAAGAAAATGTCTGAAACATTAACTTGCTTGACGATGCTGTAGGTCATGAAATTGTTTGTTACATGCAATAAGCTTTTGTTGACTAAACCGGACAGAGGTTGCGTTCCGTTTTTGTGATAAAATAAAGGTGTGGTTGAATGTATTCTTCCACTGTGTCTTCCTATTGTCTCAGCCTTAGGCCCAATTGGCACAGCGGTTTAAGGCACTGCATCACAGTGCTAGAGGGGTCACTACAGACACCCTGGTTTGATTCCAGGCTGTATCACAACCGGCCATGATTGGGCGTCCAGCGTCGTCCGGGTTTGGATGGTGTAGGCCTTCATTGTAAATAAGAATTTGTTTTAAAATGAATTTTCTCGTTAAATAAAGGTTCAATTAAAAAAATATATACAGGTGAAGTCGGAAGTTTACATACACCTGAGCAAAATACATTTAAACTTAGTTTTTCACAATTCCTGACATTTAATCCTAGTAAAAATTCCCTGTCTTAGGTCAGTTAGGATAACCACTTTGTTTTAAGAATGTGAAATGTCAGAATAATAGTAGAGAGAATGATTTATTTCAGCTTTTATTTCTTTCATCACATTCCCAGTGGGTCAGAAGTTGACATACACTCAATTAGTTTATAAGAGCATTGCCTTTAAATGGTTTAACTTGGGTCAAATGTGTTGGGTAGCCTTCCACAAGCTTCCCACAATAAGTTGGGTGAATTTTGGCCCATTCCTCCTGACAGAATCAGATTTGTAGGCCTCCTTGTTTTCACACACATTTTCAGTTCTGCCCTACAAATGTTCTATAGATTTGAGGTCAGGGCTTTGTGATGGCCACTCCAATACCTTGACATTGTTGTCCTTAAGCCATTTTGCCACAACTTTGGAAGTATGCTTGGGGTCATTGTCCATTTGGAAGACCCATTTGCGACCAAGCTGGAACTTCTTGATGACTGATGTCTTGAGATGTAGCTACAATATATCCAATAGTTTTCCTGCCTCATGATGCCATCTATTTTGTGAAGTGCACCAGTCCCTCCTGCAGCAAAGCACCCCCACAACATGATGCTGCCACCCCCGTGCTTCACGGTTAGGATGGTGTTCTTAGGATTGCAAGCCTCCCGTATTCCCTCCAAACATAACAATGGTCATTATGGCCAAACAGTTCTATTTTTGTTTCATCAGACCAGACGACATTTCTCCAAAAAGTATGATCTTTGTCCCCATGTGCAGTTGCAAATCGTTGCCTTGGGTTTATTTATGGCGGTTTTGGAGCAGTGGCTTCTTCCTTGCTGAGCGGCCTTTCAGGTTATGTTGATATAGGACTCTTTTACTGTGGATATAGATACTCTCTACCTGTTTTTTCCAGCATCTTCACAAGGTCCTTTGCTGTTGTTCTGGGATTGATTTGCACTTTTCGCACCAAAGTACGTTCATCTCTAGGAGACAGAACACGTCTCCTTCCTGAGCAGTATGACGGCTGCGTGGTCCCATGGTGTTTATACTTGCGTACTATTGTTTGTACAGATGAACGTGGTACCTTGAGGCGTTTGGAAATTGCTCCTAAGGATGAACCAGACTTGTGGAGGTTTACAATTTTTTTTCTGATGTCTTGGCTGATTTCTTTTGATTTTCCCATGATGCCAAGCAAAGAGGCACTGAATTTGAAGGTAGGCCTTGAAATACATCCACAGGTACACCGCCAATTGACTCAAATTCTGTCAATTAGCCTATCAGAAGCTTCTAAAGCCATGACATAATATTCTGGAATTTTCCAAGCTGTTTAAAGGAACAGTCAATTTAGTGTATGTAAACTCCTGACCCACTGGAATTGTGATACAGTGACTTATACGTGAAATAATCTGTCTGTAAACAATTGTTGGAAAAATGACTTGTGTCATGCACAAAGTAGATGTCCTAACCGACATTCCAAAACTATAGTTTGTAAACAAGAAATTTGTGGAGTGGTTGAAAAACGAGTTTTAATGAGTCCAACCTAAGTGTGTGCAAATTTCCAACTTCAACTGTATATATATCACGGTTGCAAGGCATATGAATTTACATGTTATAGAGCAAACAAATCAATTGTCACAACACATAAGTTGTAATGGCTTTTTTTCTGGCTTCTCAGTGATTTTACCCACTCACTGCTACTGGTAGAGATGAAGATTAATCACCCTCCTCTTCCTCAGCCGCTACAATACATTCCAATCCCCTGCATCATGCTTGGCTGAGAATGGAAAGTGACAGTGTTTGTGAGTGTGTAAGTGTGTATGTGAGAGAGTGCGTGTGTGTGTGTGTGGGGGGTGGTTGAGAGTGTGTGTCTCCTCCGTCTCTTTTCACATGCATGTGTGTTTTAGCTTATATACCGTATACTGGGGTATTTTGGAAATTGCCACGGGTTGTTTGTATATTTGTAGCTACTTTAAGTAAATACCTGCAGTCAACTTGTGCAATACCTTTGGAGATAAAGCAGATCACGTTCTTCGTTTCACCTGTCACATTTTTTTACACTATGAAGCTTATCGTAGTTTCCCAGAACAGTTGAGCCAGTCACGTATTTGTTTGTAAATAACAGGAGAAAGCGGGAGCAAGTGAGTCCAGCAGTGTATTGACACGGATTGCGTTTTATAGTGAAAGTCAATCGTTTATATTTTTGCTTCAGTAGTGTTCAGGGATGTGCAACTATATTTTTTCCTTCACAGAAAATACATTAGTCCAACTCATTCAGTAGAAAATACATTAGTCCAACTCATTCAGTAGAAAATACATTAGTCCAACTCATTCTGTGGAAAATGTATTAGTCCAACTCATTCCGTAGAAAATAGGTTAGTCCAACTCATTCCGTAGAAAATAGATTAATCCAACTCATTCCGTAGAAAATACATTAGTCCAACTCATTCTGTGGAAAATCGACAGTATTAGTCCAACTCATTCCGTAGAAAATAGATTAGTCCAACTCATTCCGTAGAAAATACATTAGTCCAACTCATTCCGTAGAAAATACATTAATCCAACTCATTCCGTAGAAAATACATTAGTCCAACTCATTAGACAGAAAATACATTAGTCCAACTCATTCGACAGAAAATACATTAGTCCAACTCATTCCGTAGTCCAACTCATTCAGAAAATAGATTAGTCCAACTCATTCTGTGGAAAATGTATTAGTCCAACTCATTCTGTAGAAAATACATTAGTCCAACTCATTCCATAGAAAATACATTAGTCCAACTCATTCTGTAGAAAATAGATTAGTCCAACTCATTCCGTAGAAAATACATTAGTCCAACTCATTCAGTAGAAAATACATTAGTCCAACTCATTCTGTAGAAAATACATTAGTCCAACTCATTCTGTAGAAAATATATTAGTCCAACTCATTCCGTAGAAAATAGATTAGTCCAACTCATTCCGTAGAAAATAGATTAGTCCAACTCATTCCGTAGAAAATACATTAGTCCAACTCATTAGACAGAAAATACATTAGTCCAACTCATTCGACAGAAAATACATTAGTCCAACTCATTCGACAGTAAATACATTAGTCCAACTCATTCTGTAGAAAATACATTAGTCCAACTCATTCGACAGTAGAAAATACATTAGTCCAACTCATTCGACAGTAAATACATTAGTCCAACTCATTCTGTAGAAAATACATTAGTCCAACTCATTCCGTAGAAAATAGATTAGTCCAACTCATTCTGTAGAAAATACATTAGTCCAACTCATTCGACAGTAAATACATTAGTCCAACTCATTCGACAGTAAATACATTAGTCCAACTCATTCTGTAGAAAATACATTAGTCCAACTCATTCGACAGAAAATAGATTAGTCCAACTCATTCCGTAGAAAATAGATTAGTCCAACTCATTCTGTAGAAAATAGATTAGTCCAACTCATTAGACAGAAAATAGATTAGTCCAACTCATTCTGTAGAAAATAGATTAGTCCAACTCATTCCGTAGAAAATAGATTAGTCCAACTCATTCCGTAGAAAATACATTAGTCCAACTCATTCTGTAGAAAATACATTAGTCCAACTCATTTGACAGAAAATAGATTAGTCCAACTCATTCGACAGAAAATACATTAGTCCTACTCATTCTGTAGAAAATAGATTAGTCCAACTCATTCTGTAGAAAATACATTAGTCCAACTCATTCGACAGAAAATACATTAGTCCAACTCATTTGGCAGAAAATACATTAGTCCAACTCATTGTAGAAAATACATTAGTCCAACTCATTCGTAGAAAATACATTAAATACATTAGTCCAACTCATTCGGTAGAAAATACATTAGTCCAACTCATTCGACAAAAATAGATTAGTCCAAATCATTAGTCCAACTCATTCAGAAAATACATTAGTCCAACTCATTCCGTAGAAAATACATTAGTCCAACTCATTCGACAGTAAATACATTAGTCCAACTCATTCGACAGTAAATACATTAGTCCAACTCATTCGACAGTAAATACATTAGTCCAACTCATTCGACAGTAAATACATTAGTCCAACTCATTCTGTAGAAAATACATTAGTCCAACTCATTCGACAGAAAATACATTAGTCCAACTCATTCCGTAGAAAATAGATTAGTCCAACTCATTCTGTAGAAAATACATTAGTCCAACTCATTCCGTAGAAAATACATTAGTCCAACTCATTCTGTAGAAAATACATTAGTCCAACTCATTCTGTAGAAAATACATTAGTCCAACTCATTCGGCAGAAAATACATTAGTCCAACTCATTCTGTAGAAAATACATTAGTCCAACTCATTCCGTAGAAAATACATTAGTCCAACTCATTCCGTAGAAAATACATTAGTCCAACTCATTCGACAGAAAATACATTAGTCCAACTCATTCGACAGAAAATACATTAGTCCAACTCATTCGGCAGAAAATAGATTAGTCCAACTCATTCGGCAGAAAATACATTAGTCCAACTCATTCGACAGTAAATACATTAGTCCAACTCATTCTGTAGAAAATACATTAGTCCAACTCATTCGTCAGAAAATACATTAGTCCAACTCATTCGACAGTAAATACATTAGTCCAACTCATTCTGTAGAAAATACATTAGTCCAACTCATTCATTAGTCCAACTCATTCAGAAAATACATTAGTCCAACTCATTCGACAGTCCAACTCATTCGACAGTAAATACATTAGTCCAACTCATTCGACAGAAAATGCATTAGTCCAACTCATTCTGTAGAAAATACATTAGTCCAACTCATTCGACAGAAAATACATTAGTCCAACTCATTCGACAGTAAATACATTAGTCCAACTCATTCTGTAGAAAATACATTAGTCCAACTCATTCGACAGAAAATACATTAGTCCAACTCATTCCATAGAAAATACATTAGTCCAACTCATTCTGTAGAAAATAGATTAGTCCAACTCATTCCGTAGAAAATAGATTAGTCCAACTCATTCCGTAGAAAATACATTAGTCCAACTCATTCTGTAGAAAATACATTAGTCCAACTCATTCGGCAGAAAATACATTAGTCCAACTCATTCTGTAGAAAATACATTAGTCCAACTCATTCCGTAGAAAATACATTAGTCCAACTCATGCCGTAGAAAATACATTAGTCCAACTCATTCGACAAAAAATAGATTAGTCCAACTCATTCGACAGAAAATACATTAGTCCAACTCATTCGACAGAAAATAGATTAGTCCAACTCATTCGACAGAAAATACATTAGTCCAACTCATTCGGCAGAAAATACATTAGTCCAACTCATTCGCAGAAAATACATTAGTCCAACTCATTCTGACAGAAAATACATTAGTCCAACTCATTTCGACAGAAAATACATTAGTCCAACTCATTCCAGAAAATCATTAGTCCAACTCGACAGAAAATACATTAGTCCAACTCATTAGTCCAACTCATTCTGTAGAAAATACATTAGTCCAACTCATTCGTCAGAAAATACATTAGTCCAACTCATTCGACAGTAAATACATTAGTCCAACTCATTCTGTAGAAAATACATTAGTCCAACTCATTCGACAGTAAATACATTAGTCCAACTCATTCGACAGTAAATACATTAGTCCAACTCATTCTGTAGAAAATACATTAGTCCAACTCATTCGACAGAAAATACATTCGTCCAACTCATTCCGTAGAAAATAGATTAGTCCAACTCATTCCGTAGAAAATACATTAGTCCAACTCATTCTGTAGAAAATACATTAGTCCAACTCATTCCGTAGAAAATACATTAGTCCAACTCATTCTGTAGAAAATACATTAGTCCAACTCATTCGTCAGAAAATACATTAGTCCAACTCATTCGACAGAAAATACATTCCAACTCATTCGACAGAAAATACATTAGTCCAACTCATTCGACAGAAAATACATTAGTCCAACTCATTCGACAGAAAATACATTAGTCCAACTCATTATTAGTCCAACTCAGTAGAAAATACATTAGTCCAACTCATTCTGTAGAAAATACATTAGTCCAACTCATTCGTCAGAAAATACATTAGTCCAACTCATTCGACAGAAAATACATTAGTCCAACTCATTCTGTAGAAAATACATTAGTCCAACTCATTCATTAGTCCAACTCATTCTGTAGAAAATACATTAGTCCAACTCATTCTGTAGAAAATACATTAGTCCAACTCATTCCGTAGAAATACATTAGTCCAACTCATTCTGTAGAAAATACATTAGTCCAACTCATTTGACAGAAAATAGATTAGTCCAACTCATTCGACAGAAAATACATTAGTCCAACTCATTCTGTAGAAAATAGATTAGTCCAACTCATTCTGACAGAAAATACATTAGTCCAACTCATTCGACAGTAAATACATTAGTCCAACTCATTTGGCAGAAAATACATTAGTCCAACTCATTCTGTAGAAAATACATTAGTCCAACTCATTCCGTAGAAAATACATTAGTCCAACTCATGCGGTAGAAAATACATTAGTCCAACTCATTCGACAAAAAATAGATTAGTCCAACTCATTCGACAGAAAATACATTAGTCCAACTCATTCGACAGAAAATAGATTAGTCCAACTCATTCGGCAGAAAATAGATTAGTCCAACTCATTCGGCAGAAAATACATTAGTCCAACTCATTCCGTAGAAAATATATTAGTCCAACTCATGCCGTAGAAAATACATTAGTCCAACTCATTCGACAGAAAATAGATTAGTCCAACTCATTCGGCAGAAAATACATTAGTCCAACTCATTCCGTAGAAAATATATTAGTCCAACTCATGCCGTAGAAAATACATTAGTCCAACTCATTCTGTAGAAAATACATTAGTCCAACTCATTCGTCAGAAAATACATTAGTCCAACTCATTCGACAGAAAATACATTAGTCCAACTCATTCTGTAGAAAATACATTAGTCCAACTCATTCGTCAGAAAATACATTAGTCCAACTCATTCGACAGTAAATACATTAGTCCAACTCATTCTGTAGAAAATACATTAGTCCAACTCATTCGACAGTAAATACATTAGTCCAACTCATTCGACAGTAAATACATTAGTCCAACTCATTCTGTAGAAAATACATTAGTCCAACTCATTCGACAGAAAATACATTCGTCCAACTCATTCGTCCAACTCACAGAAAATACATTAGTCCAACTCATTCTGTAGAAAATACATTAGTCCAACTCATTCTTAGAAAATACATTAGTCCAACTCATTCCGTAGAAAATACATTAGTCCAACTCATTCCGTAGAAAATACATTAGTTCAACTCATTCGACAGAAAATGCATTAGTCCAACTCATTCCGTAGAAAATATATTAGTCCAACTCATGCCGTAGAAAATACATTAGTCCAACTCATTCGACAGAAAATAGATTAGTCCAACTCATTCGGCAGAAAATACATTAGTCCAACTCATTCCGTAGAAAATATATTAGTCCAACTCATGCCGTAGAAAATACATTAGTCCAACTCATTCTGTAGAAAATAGATTAGTCCAACTCATTCGTCAGAAAATACATTAGTCCAACTCATTCGACAGAAAATACATTAGTCCAACTCATTCTGTAGAAAATACATTAGTCCAACTCATTCGGCAGAAAATGCATTAGTCCAACTCATTCTGTAGAAAATACATTAGTCCAACTCATTCTGTAGAAAATAGATTAGTCCAACTCATTCCGTAGAAAATACATTAGTCCAACTCATTCTGTAGAAAATACATTAGTCCAACTCATTTGACAGAAAATAGATTAGTCCAACTCATTCGACAGAAAATACATTAGTCCTACTCATTCTGTAGAAAATAGATTAGTCCAACTCATTCTGTGGAAAATACATTAGTCCAACTCATTCGACAGTAAATACATTAGTCCAACTCATTTGGCAGAAAATACATTAGTCCAACTCATTCTGTAGAAAATACATTAGTCCAACTCATTCCGTAGAAAATACATTAGTCCAACTCATGCGGTAGAAAATACATTAGTCCAACTCATTCGACAAAAAATAGATTAGTCCAACTCATTCGACAGAAAATACATTAGTCCAACTCATTCGACAGAAAATAGATTAGTCCAACTCATTCGGCAGAAAATAGATTAGTCCAACTCATTCGGCAGAAAATACATTAGTCCAACTCATTCCGTAGAAAATACATTAGTCCAACTCATGCCGTAGAAAATACATTAGTCCAACTCATTCGACAAAAAATAGATTAGTCCAACTCATTCGACAGAAAATACATTAGTCCAACTCATTCGATAGAAAATAGATTAGTCCAACTCATTCGGCAGAAAATAGATTAGTCCAACTCATTCGGCAGAAAATACATTAGTCCAACTCATTCTGTAGAAAATACATTAGTCCAACTCATTCGTCAGAAAATACATTAGTCCAACTCATTCGACAGTAAATACATTAGTCCAACTCATTCTGTAGAAAATACATTAGTCCAACTCATTCGTCAGAAAATACATTAGTCCAACTCATTCGACAGTAAATACATTAGTCCAACTCATTCGACAGAAAATGCATTAGTCCAACTCGTTCTGTAGAAAATACATTAGTTCAACTCATTCGACAGAAAATACATTCGTCCAACTCATTCCGTAGAAAATAGATTAGTCCAACTCATTCCGTAGAAAATACATTAGTCCAACTCATTCTGTAGAAAATACATTAGTCCAACTCATTCCGTAGAAAATACATTAGTCCAACTCATTCCGTAGAAAATACATTAGTCCAACTCATTCTGTGGAAAATGCATTAGTCCAACTCATTCAGTAGAAAATACATTAGTCCAACTCATTCGACAGAAAATAGATTAGTCCAACTCATTCCGTAGAAAATAGATTAGTCCAACTCATTCCGTAGTTAATAGATTAGTCCAACTCATTCCGTAGAAAATACATTAGTCCAACTCATTAGACAGAAAATACATTAGTCCAACTCATTCGACAGAAAATACATTAGTCCAACTCATTCCGTAGTTAATAGATTAGTCCAACTCATTCCGTAGAAAATACATTAGTCCAACTCATTCGACAGTAAATACATTAGTCAACTCATTCGACAGTAAATACATTAGTCCAACTCATTCGACAGTAAATACATTAGTCCAACTCATTCTGTAGAAAATACATTAGTCCAACTCATTCCGTAGTTAATAGATTAGTCCAACTCATTCCGTAGAAAATACATTAGTCCAACTCATTCGACAGTAAATACATTAGTCCAACTCATTCGACAGTAAATACATTAGTCCAACTCATTCGTCAGAAAATACATTAGTCCAACTCATTCGACAGTAAATACATTAGTCCAACTCATTCGACAGAAAATGCATTAGTCCAACTCGTTCTGTAGAAAATACATTAGTTCAACTCATTCGACAGTAAATACATTAGTCCAACTCATTCGACAGTAAATACATTAGTCCAACTCATTCTGTAGAAAATACATTAGTCCAACTCATTCGACAGTAAATACATTCGTCCAACTCATTCCGTAGAAAATAGATTAGTCCAACTCATTCCGTAGAAAATACATTAGTCCAACTCATTCTGTAGAAAATACATTAGTCCAACTCATTCGACAGAAAATACATTAGTCCAACTCATTCGACAGAAAATACATTAGTCCAACTCATTCGACAGTAAATACATTAGTCCAACTCATTCGACAGTAAATACATTAGTCCAACTCATTCGACAGAAAATACATTAGTCCAACTCATTCGACAGTAAATACATTAGTCCAACTCATTCGACAGAAAATACATTAGTCCAACTCATTCTGTAGAAAATACATTAGTCCAACTCATTCTGTAGAAAATACATTAGTCCAACTCATTCTGTAGAAAATACATTAGTCCAACTCATTCTGCAGAAAATACATTAGTCCAACTCATTCGACAGAAAATACATTAGTCCAACTCATTCGACAGTAAATACATTAGTCCAACTCATTCGACAGAAAATACATTAGTCCAACTCATTCGACAGTAAATACATTAGTCCAACTCATTCTGTAGAAAATACATTAGTCCAACTCATTCTGTAGAAAATACATTAGTCCAACTCATTCGGCAGAAAATGCATTAGTCCAACTCATTCTGTAGAAAATACATTAGTCCAACTCATTCTGTAGAAAATAGATTAGTCCAACTCATTCCGTAGAAAATACATTAGTCCAACTCATTCGACAGAAAATAGCTTCATTTTTATAAGATGACAACAGAAGAACAAAGCCATTTGGCTGGTAGCCAAAAGTAAATGAGCTTACAATGAAATAAACAAGATATTTTTTGAAAAGAATTATGCATGGCCATCCTATTTCTAATGTATATCATAGAAATATTGTAGTCAGCTACATTTCCTGATGTTTTGTTTAAAGTTTGTCTTGAATTTTACCAGAGAAAAGTAGGTTGGCTACACCGAGAAAAGTCCTGGAGAAAAGTAGCTACACATCAGTCAGAGGGCTGTCTGCTGATAGAATGCCAATTAGTAAATTATCGACCAAGCATAGAAGTGAAACTGAAGCACCACATTTTTCAGAAAATTAAAATAAGAAGGATTAAAGATCTGCGTTTATGAAACGCATCAAGATATTTCTTTTGCGTTTTATCTTTGTTTCCAGCGTATAAAATGAAGAATTCTGCGTTAACTCAACCCTATGTTGAATTTGCTAGTTATTTAAGCAATTTACTGAATTAATAAGGTGACGGGGCATCATATTGTGTAAGCTTTCTGACGAGGTTGAGAATTCAAAGCCCTTTGAACGAGTTATCTGTTTAGCTGCCACTGCTATCTTTTCATATCCTTGCCTTTTTTTCTCCTCTCTGTTCTCACCCTGTCTGCTCCGCCCCCATCTTCTCAGAGTAGAGCAGGCAGGCCCTTTGCCCTAGCGACTCCAGGCTCCACACAGACACAGGTTGTATACATGGTGCTCCACAGCCAGTACTTTTCTTTCATTAGACAAGCGTGCATCAAACTTTGTTCATTTGTCTCTTGTTCACATTTGCTTGTAAATGTCCAAACTCACCATTTGGTAGCTCCTACCTATATATGTATAACTTTATGAGCTGGCTTGCTGTTTTTGCGCTTGTTAGCATATTTAAATAGTAGCCTCCATGGAAATTCACTATTTCTTGTGCTAATTGTGTTAGCATTCTGGTAACAGATACCAAATGGTATTTTCTTTGCATTTTTGGCGCCCCCTTGTTTATATGAAAATCTAGAAACTGCCGAATCCTAGTGTTAGTGCTTGAACTCTGTCCCTCTTACTCTTGTTTCTACACCTCATCCCCTTTCTAGCCCGGTCCTACATTCCATCCCTCCATTTCTCCCTGTGGTGTAAACAGTTTTCTTCCAGTCAATCGCTTCCTGAGCCCTCCCTCTCTCTCTTTCTCCACCCCCCTCTCCCTCCATCCCTCCCTCATTAGGAAATGCTTGACACACACACACACACACACACACACACACACACACACACACACACACACACACACACACACACACACACACACACACACATTTGAACTTTCTAGTGTGTGCAAAACATTTGATCCTGTGTTATGAAGTTCTTTGCTAAAACTATATTTGACTAAATAGTAATAATACATGTAATATAAACTGAAATGTAAGAATAATATTTCCAGATATTCCTTTACTGAAACCTAAATCAGCTCAGCAGGACAGAATGGTTTTCAGTTAGAATATATATATACACTGCTCAAAAAAATTAAGGGAACACTTAAACAACACAATTTAACTCCAAGTCAATCACACTTCTGTCAAATCAAACTGTCAAATCAAAATCAAATCAAATGTATTTATATAGCCCTTCGTACATCAGCTGATATCTCAAAGTGCTGTACAGAAACCCAGCCTAAAACCCCAAACAGCAAGCAATGCAGGTGTAGAACCACTTAGGAAGCAACACCGATTGACAATAAATTTCACATGCTGTTGTGCAAATGGAATAGACAACAGGTGGAAATTATAGGCAATTAGCAAGACACCCCCAATAAAGGAGTGGTTCTGTAGGTGGTAACCACAGACCACTTCTCAGTTCCTATGCTTCCTGGCTGATGTTTTGGTCACTTTTGAATGCTGGCGGTGCTTTCACTCTAGTGGTAGCATGAGACGGAGTCTACAACCAACACAAGTGGCTCAGGTAGTGCAGCTCATCCTGGATGGCACATCAATGCGAGCTGTGGCAAGAAGGTTTGCTGTGTCTGTCAGCGTAGTGTCCAGAGCATGGAGGCGCTACCAGGAGACATGGAGGAGGCCGTAGGAGGGCAACAACCCAGCAGCAGGAACTCTACCTCCGCCTTTGTGCAAGGAGGAGCAGGATGAGCACTGCCAGAACCCTGCAAAATGACCTCCAGCAGGCCACAAATGTGCATGTGTCTGCTCAAACGGTCAGAAACAGACTCCATGAGGGTGGTATGAGGGCCCGACGTCCACAGGTGGGGGTTGTGCTTACAGCCCAACACCGTGCAAATTTGATTTCCATTGATAATTTTTGTGTGATTTTGTTGTCAGCACATTCAACTATGTAAAGAAAAAAGTATTTAATAAAAATATTTCATTCATTCAGATCTAGGATGTGTTTTTTAGTGTTCCCTTTATTTTTTTGAGCAGTGTATATTACAAATGTTAGAATTTGTCTTCCACTTCGACATTACAGAGTATTTTTTGTAGATCGTTGACCAAAAAAATACAATTTAATCTATTTTAAATCCATTTGAATGTCACTTAACACAACAAAATGTGGAAAACGTGAAGGGGTGTAAATAGTTTCTGAAGGCACTCTATGTTGATCGGATTTCAGATTCATGAGATATGATATATTTTTTACAGATACAAATGACCTTTATGTTTCTCTCCCTTCTACAAGGGCAAAACAAAACATTCGATTTCTTCCCATGGAATCATGTTCAAACCAAAGGAATCACATCGGTTAACTGATACACATGCGTTCTAAAAGACCACAGTTGATCCACCATGTATCGAGCCACAATGAGAATGCATTCAAATTGGGACTAAAGGATCCTTGATGTGGCAGATAAAACAAAATCTAATCTTAATTACAGAGTTGCCAACATTAGCACAATTACTGTGTTCTCACGTCCCCTGTGGAAGTCCCGTCGGACTAATTTGTTCCTCTTTAAATGGTGAATGATTTTCAGTCAAAAAAAACAAGCGACAAACCGTTTTCAAAAGGAACTGAAAAGACAGGTAGTGATCACTGATTATTTATGTTCAATATATTTTTCAGCTGACATGTCATCGTGTACCAGGGGAGGCTGCTGCGGGGAGAGCGGCTCATGATAATGGCTAGAACGGAGCGAATGGAATGGCATCAAACACATGGAAACCATGGAAACCATGTGTTTGATGTATTTGATACTATTCCACTCCAGTTATTCCAACGAGCCAGTCCTCCCCAATTAAGGTGAAACCAACCTCCTGTGTCGTGCACAGTAGAAGTAAACCGACTTGTAAATGCAGCTGCGTTCCTGTGGGACAAATTTGTGTTTCTTCAGCCTTCATGACGCTTTCACAAACACATGAAATGAAGATTCTTATTCTCTGGCTCTCATGACTGGCTGGGGCTCTGTATACAATGTTATCACAAAAAGGCAGTTGGTTTGTTAAGATATCAACGCTTAATGTGACATTATGCATGCTTGTTGTCACAGGCTACGCAAAGGCTTCGTAAATCAGCAATGTCATGCTTATGAGGGCACCTTGTGACATATTTGGCTCCTCAACGTGCACCACCTGTCGTTAACTAGAACCGAGAAACTGAAAAACAGCTTCTAGTTCAAGACCATCAGACTGTTAAATAGGCCCCACTAACTAGCCTCCTTCCAGTACTCTGCCCTGAACTTTAGTCACTGTCACTAGCCGGCTACCACCCAGTACTCAATCCTGAACTTTAGAGACTGCTGTTCTATGTACATAGACACTGGTCACCTTAATAACGTTTACATACTGTTCTACCCCATTTCATATTTACACTATACTGTATTCTAGTCAAGGCCTATCCTATTTATCTACTGCTGTACATATACTATTCTATCCTAAATATTCTGCAGATATATTCTATATTATATCCATATACTGTCCATAATGTCTATAAATCCCATCATATATATACTGTAAATATATTTACTCTGACACTGCTCATCATTGCTTATCCTAATATTTCTTAATTCCATTCTTTCACTTTTTAAATTTGTGTGCATTATTTTATATTGTTAGATATTACTGCACAGTTGGAGCTAGGAAAACAAGCATTTTGCTACACCCTCAATAACATCTGCTAAATATGTGTGTGCGACCATTGATTTAAATCAATTTTAACTGACTAGACGTGAAATTGGGGAGCACCCTCAACCGTCCACTCGCTAGCTACACACACCCTTGTCTATCCACCCTATTCCTGAGGGAGGAATATTTGAGAAATGATCACAGAGTTAGTCGGATTAGGCATCAATGCGTGGGTGAGAAAGGGTGGATGTTGTGTAAAATGTCAACAGTGTGCGCATTCTCCAATCCACTGAAAATCATATAATCAAATATTTGCTGTAGCAGTGGATTTTTCCTCCTGTGTCAGTTCTAGCCATTAGCTTCTAGTCAATGTCACTGTTAACAGCCTCGGTGAAACTGCACGAATCGCAGAGCCTGTCAGGTGCAGCATACTGACACCTCATGCGGCAAAAAGCCAATCCAAGGCGACAAACGCTCTCACTATACGAGTTTGCCTCTGCATGACCAAGAATCTATCACCGTGTTTGACAACGAGGGCAAAGCAACAAGTACCTGAGCTCGTAAACTTGAAAGTCCCTTGGAAATGAATATATAATGTGTACTGTAGGGCTGTGTTCACTTTAAGATACATAATAGAGGATAAAATATTTATGAGTGAGGAGGTTAGCATTATTGTTTCATGTAGGTGCATTAGAAAGACCCAAAGGCCAATAGCTCGGTGCATAGGGACGATAAACCGTAAAATGCCTCATATTTAGCTAGCTGGTTTCTCTAGATAATAGGTACATATTAGGCCAGCCTCAGTCTCAGCATGGACATATTATGCTAACCCATACTGATAGAGATTTCATTTGATGTATTTTCAGCTGGGGTTGGAACCAAAATTATGATCCTTAAATAGCATTGAAAAAGTTAATCCATTCTTCTGTAATAAAAAATCTCTACCTAATTACTGAATCACGATTGTAACGTCAGTAGGCTACCTGTACTTCAGAGGGGGAGGGGCTACATTAGCCTATGCTTCACAGGGGGAGGGCAGGTAGCCTACACATGCACACACACAGGCAAAGATTTTCAGCTGGCAGGCAGACACTGGAAAAGTTTCTGAGAAGTGACAGAGTGAGAGAACACGAAAGGCGCTTTGTTGCATTTTTTCATGGGTCCCCAAACAATTTGCCGGAACGTATAAGAACGTTATTAACAAGTTCACATGTTTTTTAAATAACGGTTCTGGTTCCAGGACAGTATAGATCACTTTCGTTCCCAATTCTGATTGTGTATCTCATCTTTTTCAAATTATTTTCCCGGGTTTTCGGTTGTGTTCAATGAACTGGTTTCAATCCATGATTTTGAGAGTCAAGTGATCTTTGTTCATCGTTTCTGGTTTGAATGCAACGATGTTAGAAGACCAAATCGTTTACATGTTTTCCCAGCTAGCCTGGATTCAGGACTATATCTCCGTTTAAGTAGTTGGTCTTTGTTTAGTATTGGCAGGAGGGGGTGAGGAGAATGGCTAATCAGGCAGCCATTCCCAAGGAAGCTTTTTCTCTCTCTCTCCCCTGTTCCTCTCTTGCCAAGCTAATTTGAGTCTGGCAGACAATGGTTTGTGAACATTAACAGGTTCCAACCCCCTAGTTAAAGAGAAGGTAGTCAGGGTCTTTGATCGCCGTCGCTGCGTTCTGCACGCCCCCGACATTCCTTTGAAGGGAGTGGCGACCGCAAAGCTCCTTTCAACTACCCAGGATCCCCCTGGCTCTCTCGGCACGCGTTCGGGCTTAGCAGCACACCAGGCTTCTGAGAGAAAAGTGGAAAGTCCTACCCCTGCCATAGCGCACAGGGGGAAAGAGATGTGACGGTTATCGAGCTCCTCAGTTGGTGTTCGAAATTGTGTCGATTGGTGTCAGAAGTTGGTTCATGGTGTTGTGTGAACATTATGACCCTCGTGTTGTGACACTGTTGGACTGCAGTTCCTCCTCGGACCTCATGGTGTTCTACTTTACCTCCTGATGTCCCATGTCACCACAGCAACTATCGTACCTATGATTAATACCTTATTGTCGGCCATGGGGGACTTCATTTTGATAAGGCTAAATCAATTCGTGAGTTGGTAAATAATAAATGAGCTCACAACCCCACAAAAAGCAGGTCCACCTACGAAAGATATACTTCTGAAGAATATATTTCTTAGCATTATACAATAGATAGATGTGGCAATGAGACTTATGCAACTTACAACAAAACACGTCTTTGAATATCTTGGATACGTCTGCAGGTCTCCGAACCCCGGGAAAATATTGAATTCTCTTTCAACATTCCTCTTATCATGCGAGTACTGTGGCTTTCCCTAGGTATAGCCAGTGCCATGTGGCTGGATAAAAGAGAATGGAACTTTTACCCTCTATTTTGCAAAGGCATATTGTGAGCATGAGTGGTGAACTGTGCCATTAACAATGCAGTTACAACCTGAGGGAAATAAACTGGTGAATGACATTGAACTTAAAAGTGTACAGTGAGTTGGCCATCTGCCTATAAATCAGATATCAGAACTCAACTCCCTCCTCTTACATAGATTTGAATAAAAAGCTTTTGTTGGCGCGGCGGCGTCGCTGGCTGTTGTCTGATAGACTATAACATCATTATGATACAGGAGTCAGACACAGGGAAATGTAAACAAAAGCTGCGCCGGTTGGAATTGGTGGTTGTGGTGGTGCATCGATAGTCTGTAAAACTGTGCTTTCTCTCTCACTTGAATAGTAAATCTGCCCGGTAAACTCTTTCGAGATGATGGCATCCACAAAAGGCCTTTCGTGTTCTCTCTGCTATAAAATCTAAGGAGATTAAGCTCAGTGCCGATGCTGACACAAGTGAAATAATATGTGTGTGTGCGTGCATGTGTGTGTGTCTGTGTGTGTGTAGAGTAGCAGTCAGTGTCAAAACCACTCATTGTCCCCCAATAATTCCTTGGGTGTGTAGCTACTTTTGATTCAATAAGTAGCTGTTGGTATTGTCTTGTAGGGCAATTACATTTAAGTGCTGTCTTTTACCAAGTAGCCTACTGAATCATTGTGTTTGAACTGTCTGATTAGTGGGGACTTGTGACAGTCGTTGTGGACTTCAGGCCAATTTGTGTAATAACCCCTGGTAACTGTTGGGTGTTTTAAGAGAGCCTTACCTGGCTCCTTCACTATTTAACAGTAGGCCTACAAGTGTATCACATAAAATCATCAAATAAATTGCATCAATTTTAATCAAAGAACCAGACGAAACAGGACAGATAACCAGAGGATGGAGGGGTTGGGTAGAGGATACAATCCCGGTTTAGGGTTAAAGTGTGGGTGTGGGTTGAGGGGACACATAGGGATGCACAGAGGGAGGGGTAAGACTGAGTCAATCATAGAACACAGGCTATAGATAACAGGCATCCTTGAAGAGGTGTGATGATTTTTAGGAAGACTGTGTCTGCATCTTGTATGTGTGGAGGGAATGCATTCCAGAGCCTGGGTGCAGAGCAGCTGAAAGCCCGGGCACCTCTGGTGGAGAGGTAGAATGGGGGGAGACAAGGAGACCAGCACAGGGGTGGATAGACTGGGAGAAAGTCCGAGAGGTAAGTGGGTTCCAGATTGTGGAGGGCTTTGTAGGTGAGGAGGAGTGTCTTAAAGTTAATAAGGGATTGCATAAGGGAGCCAGTGTAGATTGATGAGGATTGGTGTGATCTGTTCAGTTGATCTGGTACAGGTGAGTATTCTGGCAGCAGAATTCTGGACCAGTTGATTGATGTCTGTTGGTGAGTTTGGTGGGGATACCAGGGATCAGAGTGTTGCAATAGTCCAAACTGAAAATGACCAGGGCATGAATGAGGGTTTATGTGCTGGTGTGTGACAGTGAGGGGCGGAGCCTGGAGATATTACAGAGGTGAAAGAATGCTGTCCTGGTGATGGTTTTTATGTGGGGTTCGAATGAGACGGAACTGTCCAGGGTGACACCCAGGCTTTTGACTGTGTTGACAGAGGGACTGGGGAACCATCTATGGTGATGCTGAGGTTGTGCTGTTTGGAGAGTGCTTTTGGAGCCGAAGAGCATGACCTCTGTCTTGTTGCTGTTAAGCTTTAAGAGGTTCATGGAAGGCTTTGGCTTTATTACATTTTGTCAGCCGGTTATTGTCATGCAAAAGGCTGCTGGTCTCACGGTAATTGACCATGAAATAACATAAACATGTTCAGCATCTCCAGGCCTGCAGGCATACAAGCTGCATAAAAGCCGCTGATGAGCACCTTTAGAACATCTACATTTAAAAAAGTATAATAAATCAATTTAATATACACCATCACAATAAATCCATTATTTATTTTAGTCAAGTCTAAATAAACATTATGATATGAAGAAACTGTATTTCAGAAAAACTGTCACCACTTCTGCCGAGGTCGGTTCCTCTCCTTGTTCGGGCGGTGTTCGGCGGTCGACGTCACCGGTCTTCTAGCCATAGCCGATACATTTTTCATTTTCCATTTGTTTTGTCTTGATTTTCCACACACCTGGTTTTTATTCCCTCATTACGTGTTGTGTATTTAACCCTCTGTTCCCCCCATGTCTTTGTGCGGTATTGTTTGTTTGTAAGTGCTTGTGCACATGTCACGCCCTGACAAGCACGAGCCCTCGGTTCTCTATGGTGTTTAGGTCAGAGCGTGACTAGGGGGGAGTTCTAGTCATTTATTTTCTATGTTGCTGGTTTGTATGGTTCCCAATTAGAGGAAGCTGGTAATCGTTGCCTCTAATTGGGGATCATATTTAGGAAGCCCTTTCTCCCACCTGCTTTGTGGAATATTGTTTGTGTTTGTTGCACCACGTAAGTCGTTGCTTGTTTATTGTTTTGTTGATTGCTGATGTGGGCTCTCTTACTTCACGGTCGTTGTTTGTTTATTGTTTTGTTTAAATTTCACTGATAAAAGATGTGGAACTCGAATCACGCTGCGCCTTGGTCCGTCTATCATAACAACCATGACAGCACATGTAGACTGGTACACGTCGGGTTTTGTACCCATGTTGTATAGTTTCTTGATGCAGTTGATTTTGGTATTAAACTGCTCCTGCTATTATCTAGTTCTGATCTCCTGCATCTGACTTCCCTGCCACCAGTTACGCACCCTTTACAAAAACAGAATATGAGTTGGCCTACTGTATGTTATCTGGCTAGGCTCCATGCCATAGGCTGCAGGCTTGTTCATTTAGCAGACAAGATATGCTTATAAGTCCCATGCCATTATTTTATATTGTATGATTTTATATTAATGAGAATGTAATTGAACTTAGCTTAATAAAATATAAAGGATATTCTTCACATTCAGGAGCGAGAGTGAGCGCATATGAAGTGGCTATGTTGAGCATAAAAGTGATCAATTGAAGCAGGTCCCATATGCCAAATTTAGAGTTATTTGGCAATGTTAGTTTTGTATGATACAAACCTTAGAATGTCTTAGAAAACAAAATATATATGGGCTGCATGATGCGACTACAGGCTATTGATGATTTGAGAAAGTGGCCCAAAAAAGACTGTGCTCTGTTCCTTGCCTCAGGCTGCACACACTGTTCTCTCATCAAGTGATCATATTTTCACCCATCAGACTATTCTCAATTTAATCTTGTCTATACTAATATGTCAAATTTGTTTCGATTTAGAATGAACCTTTATCAAATGGGCAGGAACAGGGAAAATGCATGTAATCTGCACTGGAATAGGGAATGGAGACCACTTTTCATCAGTACATTTTTCACTCATGTCAGGTAGGTTACTTCAGTAATTTCGTTGACCGACAGATGATATTCTGCACAAACTCTGTATGCTATGGGTTCTCCAACCCTGTCTCTGCAGCTACCCAGTGCTTCATTTGGGAAACCAAGTGAAATCTGTTCGGTAACATCGATAGTAACATGTTTTCAAAACAAAACATATTTAATTAAACTGTTGACAGCCCGTCATTCTGCACATTGGAGAAAAAAATGAAGGAGAAAGGGGAGGAGATGTAAACTCGTAGTGGTGAGATATTCTGTAGCTAAAGGTAATGTGTCAGAGATATTCTGTAGCTAAAGGTAATGTGTCAGAGATATTCTGTAGCTAAAGGTAATGTGTCAGAGACATTCTGTAGCTAAAGGTAATGTGTCAGAGATAATCTGTAGATGAAGGTAATGTGTCAGAGATATGCTGTAGCTAAAGGTAATGTGTCAGAGATATTCTGTAGCTAAAGGTAATGTGTCAGAGATATTCTGTAGATGAAGGTAATGTGTCAGAGATATTCTGTAGATGAAGGTAATGTGTCAGAGATATTCTGTAGCTAAAGGTAATGTGTCAGAGATAATCTGTAGATGAAGGTAATGTGTCAGAGATATGCTGTAGCTAAAGGTAATGTGTCAGAGATATTCTGTAGCTAAAGGTAATGTGTCAGAGATATTCTGTAGATGAAGGTAATGTGTCAGAGATATTCTGTAGATGAAGGTAATGTGTCAGAGATATTCTGTAGCTAAAGGTAATGTGTCAGAGATATTCTGTAGATGAAGGTAATGTGTCAGCCTATTAATTATGAAAATATGAAAAATGCCCTATAACTAGCCATAAATGTATTATAAGATTAGGCAAAATCTGATTTAGTTTAATATAGACTAGACCATTTATGTTCCAAAGATATCTTAAATCAGTATTTTTTAAATGTTTTTCTGCCATGTGTAATATCCAGTAGGCTATGTATTGTATAACGGCATACTCATTATTTTAATTCAGGTTTTATTTTCGGACTTGTCCCCATATAGTGCATTCTATCATTTGTAAAAAAAAAAATGTATATAATAAAAAATAAAACACTAGAATACACTATATACAGTGCATTCGAAAAGTATTCAGACCCCTTGACCTTTTACACATTTTGTTACGTTTCAGCCTAATTCTAAAATATTTTTTCCCCTCATCAATCTACACACATTGTCCCAAAATTATAACATGAAAACAGGTTGTTATAAATTTTTGCAAATTTATTAAAAATTAAGAACAGAAATACCTTATTTACAAAAGTATTCAGACCCTTTGCTATGAGACTCGAAATTGAGCTCAGGTGCATCTTGTTTCCATTGATCAGCATTCAGAAGGTTTTACAACTTGATTGGAGTCCACCTTGGGTACATTCAATTGATTGGATATGATTTGGAAAGGCACACACCTGTCTATATAAGGTCCCACATTGACATTGCATGTCAGAGCAAAAACCAAGCCATGATGCCGAAGGAATTGTCCGTAGAGCTCAGAGAAAGGATTGTGTCGAGGCATATATCTGGGGAAGGTTACCAAAAAAATCTGCAGCATTGAAGGTCCCCAAGAAGACAGTGACCTCCATCATTCTTAAATGGAAGAAGTTTGGAAACACCAAGACTCTTCCTAGAGCAGACCGCCCGGTCAAACTGAGCAATCGGGGGAGAAGGGCCTTGGTCAGGGAGGTGACCAAGAACCCGATGGTCACTCTGTAAGAGCTCCAGAATTCCTCTGTGGAGACGGGAGAACCTTCCAGAAGGACAACCATCTCTACAGCTCTCCACCAATCAGGCCTTTATGCTAGTGGCCAGACGGAAGCCACTCCTCAGTAAAAGGCACATAACAGCCCACTTGGAGTTTGCCAAAAGGCACCTAAAGGACTCTCAGACCATGAGAAAGAAGATTCTCTGGTCTAATTAAACCAAAGTTGAACTCCTTGGTCTGAATGCCAAGCGTCACGTCTTGATGAAACCTGTCACCATCCATACGGTGAAGCATGGTGGAGGCAGCATCATGCGTTGAGGATGTTTTTCAGCTGCAGGGACTGGGAGACTTAGAGACCTTAGACTGGAGCAAAGGTTCACCTTCCAACAGGACAATAACCCTAAGCGAACATCTCTGGAGAGACCTGAAAATAGCTGTGCAGCGATGCTCCCCATCCAACCTGACAGAACTTGAGAGGATCTGCAGAGAAGATTGGGAGAAACTCCCCAAATACAAATGTGCCAAGCTTGTAGCATCGTACCAAAGAAGACTCAAGGCTGTAACCGCTGCCAAAGGTGCTTCTACAAAGTACTGAGTAAAGGGTCTGAATAATTGTGATAGTTCCGTTTTTTTACATGTTATACATTTGCTAACATTTATAAAAAACATTTTTTTCTTCATCATTATGGGGTATTGTGTGTAGATTAATGAGTGGAAAAAACAATTGAATCCATTTGACAAAAAGGCTGTAACGTCACAAAATGTGGAAAAAGTCAAGGGGTCTGAATACTTTCCAAGTGCACTGTATATAGGCCTATGCTTATGCATATAAGCTCTAATATGCCTATAAGTGTTTTGAATTAATCATCACCTTAGAAAGCGCTGTCCATTTCATTGTGTTAGTCTTTGAAACAACATCCACAACAACCATGTTTTCCACTCAGTTTGAACCTGTTGTTGAATATCTTTCTTCAAATTGATCAATCAACATGAGGTGGGTTAAAAGCACAATGTTTTGATGATAAGTGTTTGATGTGATTTTCGATGGCATTTGCATTGATGTCATTGTCGTTAGAGGGACAATAGAGCCCTGAGTACCAGGCCATTGGCGACCTGATGGAGGGACAATAGAGCTCTGAGTACCAGGCCATTGGCGACCTGATGGAGGGACAATAGAGCCCACTGTACCAGACCATTAGTGACCTGATGGAGGGACAATAAAGCCCTGAGTACCAGGCCATTGGCGACCTGATGGAGGGACAATAGAGCCCACAGTACCAGACCATTAGTGACCTGATGGAGGGACAATAAAGCCCTGAGTACCAGGCCATTGGCGACCTGATGGAGGGACAATAGAGCCCACAGTACCAGACCATTAGTGACCTGATGGAGGGACAATAAAGCCCTGAGTACCAGGCCATTGGCGACCTGATGGAGGGACAATAGAGCCCACAGTACCAGACCATTAGTGACCTGATGGAGGGACAATAAAGCCCTGAGTACCAGGCCATTGGCGACCTGATGGAGGGACAATAGAGCCCACAGTACCAGACCATTAGTGACCTGATGGAGGGACAATAAAGCCCTGAGTACCAGGCCATTAGCGACCTGATGGAGAGACAATAGAGCTCTGAGTACCAGGCCATTAGCGACCTGATGGAGAGACAATAGAGCCCTCAGTTCCAGACCATTAGTGACCTGGTGGAGGGGCAATAGAGCCCTGAGTACCAGACCATTAGGACCTAATGGAGGGACAATAGAGCCCTGAGTACCTGACCATTAGGACCTAATGGAGAGACAATAGAGCCCTGAGTACCAGACCATTAGGACCTGATGGAGAGACAATAGAGCCCTCAGTTCCAGACCATTAGTGACCTGATGGAGGGGCAATAGAGCCCTGAGTACCAGACCATTAGGACCTGATGGAGGGACAATAGAGCCCTGAGTACCAGACCATTAGGACCTGATAGTACCTGATGATCGTTAGTGAGTTGGGTACTACCAATGCATGTCCAGAGTGCATAAAAGGAGATTACCGTGACTCAACGGTGACCGCAACAGTTCCTGTTCATCCAGCTCCAGATGTCTTGAGGTCAGCTGATGAGGGAGGTGGGAGGGGAGTGGTGGGTTTGGTGAAGAGGTAGATCTTTGTGTCATCTGCATAGCAGTGGAAGTGAACTTTGTGATGTCACATGAGCTTTCCCAGGGGTAAGAGGTATATAATGAAGAGGAATGGACTCACCATTGACCCCTGGGTGACACCCTTTGAGACAGTTGCACACCCTGATCTGGGATTTTTCAGTTGCACAAACTGTTGGCGGTCATTGAACTAGAAGGAAAACCAGGAGAGTGCAACATCCGTGACACCATCACCAGCCAGACGTTCCATGAGGAGTGGATGGGAGATGGTATCGAAGGCTGCACTCAGGTCGAAGAGCATGAGGATGGATAGCAACCCTGAGTCAGCTGCATGAAGTTTGTCGTTAGTTTCAGTTCTGTGTTTGGAGTGGAAACCGGACTGGATTGGTTTGTGAATGTTATTGGAGTTGAGATGGTGTTGTAGTTGAGTGGCCACAACCCACTCCAGTATGTTGGAAAGGTTTGAGATTTGACGGAAGTTGTTCAGGTCATCGGGGTCAGCATTCTGCTCTTTGAGGATGGGGGAAATAGCAGCAATCTTGAGAGTGGAGGGTACGATGCCAGTGGTGAAGGAGGAGTTGATTATGCCAGTGAGGATGGGAGAGATGGAAAGCATGCAGGATTTTCACAGGTGATCTGTGTATGCTTGAAAATGAACTACTAGACCAGTTCTCTTGTACAAACGCTCGAGGGGTGTACCAGGGAGCAGTGGGAGTGAAGGAGACTGGGCGGGTTTTGAGGTAGCGAGGGTATCCAGGGAATGGGAAATGCAGCCATTGTAGTCAGTGAATAGGTCTGGAGGGGACTGCGAGTCAGGCTGAGGTCAGGACTGGGGTATGTAATAATCAGGCTGAGGTCAGGACTGGGGTATGTATTAATCAGGCTGAGGTCAGGACTGGGGTATGTATTAATCAGGCTGAGGTCAGGACTGGGGTCTGTAATAATCAGGCTGAGGTCAGGACTGGGGTATGTAATAATCAGGCTGAGGTCAGGACTGGGGTCTGTATTAATCAGGCTGAGGTCAGGACTGGGGTATGTAATAATCAGGCTGAGGTCAGGACTGGGGTCTGTAATAATCAGGCTGAGGTCAGGACTGGGGTATGTATTAATCAGGCTGAGGTCAGGACTGGGGTATGTAATAATCAGGCTGAGGTCAGGACTGGGGTCTGTAATAATCAGGCTGAGGTCAGGACTGGGGTGTGTAATAATCAGGCTGAGGTCAGGACTGGGGTCTGTATTAATCAGGCTGAGGTCAGGACTGGGGTATGTATTAATCAGGCTGAGGTCAGGACTGGGGTCTGTATTAATCAGGCTGAGGTCAGGACTGGGGTATGTATTAATCAGGCTCAAATCAAATCAAATCAAATTTTATTTGTCACATACACATGGTTAGCAGATGTTAATGCGATTGTAGCGAAATGCTTGTGCTTCTAGTTCCGACAATGCAGTAATAATCCAACAAGTAATCTAACTAACAATTCCAAAAAAAAACTACTGTCTTACACTGTGTATAAGTGGATAAAGAATTTGTACATAAAGATATATGGATGAGTGATGGTACAGAGCAGCTTAGGCAAGATACAGTAGATGGTATCGAGTACAGTATATACATATGAGATGAGTATGTAAACAAAGTGGCATAGTTAAAGTGGCTAGTGATACATGTATTACATAAGGATGCAGTAGATGATATAGAGTACAGTATATACGTATACATATGAGATGAATAATGTAGGGTATGTAAACATTATATTAGGTAGCATTGTTTAAAGTGGCTATATATTTTACATCATTTCCCATCAATTCCCATTATTAAAGTGGCTGGAGTTGAGTCAGTGTGTTGGCAGCAGCCACTCAATGTTAGTGGTGGCTGTTTAACAGTCTGATGGCCTTGAGATAGAAGCTGTTTTTCAGTCCCTCGGTCCCAGCTTTGATGCACCTGGACTGACCTCGCCTTCTGGATGATAGCGGGGTGAACAGGCAGTGGCTCGGGTGGTTGTTGTCCTTGATGATCTTTATGGCCTTCCTGTAACATCGGGTGGTGTAGGTGTCCTGGAGGGCAGGTAGTTTGCCCCCGGTGATGCGTTGTGCAGACCTCACTACCCTCTGGAGAGCCTTACGGTTGTGGGCGGAGCAGTTGCCGTACCAGGCGGTGATACAGCCCGCCAGGATGCTCTCGATTGTGCATCTGTAGAAGTTTGTGAGTGCATTTGGTGACAAGCTGAATTTCTTCAGCCTTCTTCACGATGCTGTCTGTGTGAGTGGACCAATTCAGTTTGTCTGTGATGTGTATGCCGAGGAACTTAAAACTTACTACCCTCTCCACCACTGTTCCATCGATGTGGATAGGGGGTGTTCCCTCTGCTGTTTCCTGAAGTCCACAATCATCTCCTTAGTTTTGTTGACGTTGAGTGTGAGGTTATTTTCCTGACACCACACCCCGAGGGCCCTCACCTCCTCCCTGTAGGCCGTCTCGTCGTTGTTGGTAATCAAGCCTACCACTGTTGTGTCGTCCGCAAACTTGATGATTGAGTTGGAGGCGTGCGTGGCCACGCAGTCGTGGGTGAACAGGGAGTACAGGAGAGGGCTCAGAACACAACCTTGTGGGGCCCCAGTGTTGAGGATCAGCGGGGTGGAGATGTTGTTGCCTACCCTCACCACCTGGGGGCGGCCCGTCAGGAAGTCCAGTACCCAGTTGCACAGGGCGGGGTCGAGACCCAGGGTCTCGAGCTTGATGACGAGCTTGGAGGGTACTATGGTGTTGAATGCCGAGCTGTAGTCGATGAACAGCATTCTCACATAGGTATTCCTCTTGTCCAGATGGGTTAGGGCAGTGTGCAGTGTGGTTGAGATTGCATCGTCTGTGGACCTATTTGGGCGGTAAGCAAATTGGAGTGGGTCTAGGGTGTCAGGTAGGGTGGAGGTGATATGGTCCTTGACTAGTCTCTCAAAGCACTTCATGTTGACGGAAGTGAGTGCTACGGGCGGTAGTCGTTTAGCTCAGTTACCTTAGCTTTCTTGGGAACAGGAACAATGGTGGCCCTCTTGAAGCATGTGGGAACAGCAGACTGGTATAGGGATTGATTGAATATGTCCGTGAACACACCGGCCAGCTGGTCTGCGCATGCTCTGAGGGCGCGGCTGGGGATGCCGTCTGGGCCTGCAGCCTTGCGAGGGTTAACACGTTTAAATGTTTTACTCACCTCGGCTGCAGTGAAAGAGAGTCCGCATGTTTTCGTTGCAGGCCGTGTCAGTGGCACTGTATTGTCCTCAAAGCGGGCAAAAAAGTTATTTAGTCTGCCTGGGAGCAAGACATCCTGGTCCGTGACTGGGCTGGTTTTTTTCTTGTAGTCCGTGTCTGCCACAAGACATCTGGTCGTGACTGGGCTGGTTTTTTGTTGTATTGACTGTAGACCCTGCCACATACCTCTTGCGTCTGAGCCGTTGAATTGAGATTCTACTTTGTCTCTATACTGACGCTTAGCTTGTTTGATAGCCTTGCGGAGGGAATAGCTGCACTGTTTGTATTCGGTCATGTTACCAGTCACCTTGCCCTGATTAAAAGCAGTGGTTCGCGCTTTCAGTTTCATGCGAATGCTGCCATCAATCCACGGTTTCTGGTTAGGGAATGTTTTAATCGTTGCTATGGGAACGACATCTTCAACGCACGTTCTAATGAACTCGCACACCGAATCAGCGTATTCGTCAATGTTGTTATCTGACGCAATACGAAACATATCCCAGTCCACGTGATGAAAGCAGTCTTGGAGTGTGGAATCAGCTTGGTCGGACCAGTGTTGGACAGACCTCAGCGTGGGAGCTTCTTGTTTTAGTTTCTGTCTGTAGGCAGGGATCAGCAAAATGGAGTCGTGGTCAGCTTTTCCGAAAGGAGGGCGGGGCAGGGCCTTATATGCGTCGCGGAAGTTAGAGTAACAATGATCCAAGGTTTTTTCAGCCCTAGTTGCACAGTCGATATGCTGATACAATTTAGGGAGTCTTGTTTTCAGATTAGCCTTGTTAAAATCCACAGCTACAATGAATGCAGCCTCAGGATGTATAGATTCCAGTTTGCAAAGAGATTAGGCTGAGGTCAGGACTGGGGTCTGCATTAATACGGCTGAGGTCAGGACTGGGGTCTGTATTAATCAGGCTGAGGTCAGGACTGGGGTGTGTAATAATCAGGCTGAGGTCAGGACTGGGGTCTGTATTAATCAGGCTGAGGTCAGGACTGGGGTCTGTATTAATCAGGCTGAGGTCAGTACTGGGGTCTGTATTAATCAGACTGTGGTCAGGACTGGGGTATGTAATAATCAGGCTGAGGTCAGGACTGGGGTCTGTATTAATCAGACTCAGGTCAGGACTGGGGTATGTAATAATCAGGCTGAGGTCAGGACTGGGGTCTGTATTAATCAGGCTGAGGTCAGGACTGGGGTCTATATTAATCAGGCTGAGGTCAGGACTGGGGTATGTATTAATCAGGCTGAGGTCAGGACTGGGGTCTGTATTAATCAGGCTGAGGTCAGGACTGGGGTATGTAATAATCAGTCTGAGGTCAGGACTGGGGTCTGTATTAATCAGGCTGAGGTCAGGACTGGGGTATGTAATAATCAGGCTGAGGTCAGGACTGGGGTCTGTATTAATCAGGCTGAGGTCAGGACTGGGGTCTGTATTAATCAGACTGAGGTCAGGACTGGGGTCTGTATTAATCAGGCTGAGGTCAGGACTGGGGTCTGTATTAATCAGGCTGAGGTCAGGACTGGGGTATGTATTAATCAGGCTGAGGTCAGGACTGGGGTCTGTAATAATCAGTCTGGGGTCTGTATTAATCAGGCTGAGGTCAGGACTCAGGTATGTATTAATCAGGCTGAGGTCAGGATTAGGGATTTTTCACCTTGTGGGCTTGTGTATTGGAACCAGCGTCCCTTTCAGTTGCTGGCCCAACACTCTAAACACTAGGCTACTATGGAGTAGCATCAAAGTGCAGTAGCATCAAAGTGGACATTAACATTGCCTCCAAGCAGTACATTGGGGGACATGGCGCAGACAGAATGAATTAATGAGGACAGTTCGGATAAAAACAGATCAGGTAGGTGAGTTAGGTGATCAGATAGGTGGTCTATAAATGGTTGATCAGTCATTGAGAGCCAGGGAATTTAACAGCCAGACATTCAAAGGAAGAGTGCTGGGATACACTAACAGGTTTGACTTTAAGATTTTCACAGTACGGTACAACAACACCACACCCTCGCCCCGTAAAGCGAGGTTGACTGATGTACAAGTAACCGGGTGGGATCGCCTGATTAATTTGGCTGTTGCCAGCTCTCGGTAAGGCACATGATGTGCAGCTTTCTGTCCGTGTAAAACTCATTCACTAGTAGGGCTTTGTTAGTGATAGATCAAATATTATAAACTGGGTGGTTAGAGCCCTGAATGCTGATGGGCTGACAGCCGGGGTATGTCAGACCGTATAGCACGGGTATGACAAAACATCTAATTTTACTGTTCTAATTACATTGATAACCAGTTTATCATAGTGATAAGGCACCTCAAGTGTTTGTGGTATACGGCCAATATACCATGGCTAAGGACTGTGTCCGGGCACTCCGTGATGCGTCATGCCTAAGAACAGCTCTTAGCCGTGGTATATTGGCCATATACCACACACCCTCGTGCCTTATTTCTTAATTAAACAACGCAAGTTTAAAACAGTCACTCGGGCCTGCATACATCGTTGCCTTGGTAACCGGGCAAAGCTGTGGTCAGAACCACGGTGAGAGTCTTACTGTGTGTAAAGTTGCAACGAGACCCACAGTGAATATATCTCGGTCGGCGGAGGATGTCACTGTGAGTAAACAGAGCTGGGGGAGCCCTATAGCTGATGGAGTGAAGACGTAGTAGCTCCGCTACTGAATATTTAAGTGCAGAGCTAGGACTGATGGCGGTGTAGAGGATAATCACCCAGAGAAGCATATTAATCCAGATAGCGGCGATGTAGAGAACAACCAGGCAGACAGAAATCTGGAGTTTCAGATTGAGAAGGTAGCTGTGAGGCAGTCTGTCATGACTCTCCTGACAGTCGATCAAAGGACCCATCAGGTAGGTAAATGTTGGAAGATAGTCAGACCTCCTCTCTCCCAAAGAAGTGGGGAAGGGGTCTGTGCTGGTCTTGACACCTTTACACTGGATCGTACATTTAAGCAGGAGGGAACTTTCCCTCTCGGCCTTTCAGTATCCACCAAAGGAATTTTTCTATTTTTTTTTAACCTTTATTTAACTAGGCAAGTCAGTTAAGAACAAATTCTTATTTTCAATGATGCCTAGGAACAGTGGGTTAACTGCCTTGTTCAGGGGCAGAACGACAGATTTTCACCTTGACAGATTTTCACCTTGTCAGCTCGGGGATTCAATCGTGCAACATTTCGGTTATTAGTCCAACGCTCTAACCACTAGGCTACCTGATGCTTTGTCTAGAGAGAGTGTGGCCAGCCTAGAAACTCTAATGTCAAATGAATGGACATTGGAACATTAATTTCTGACGTTCAAATGGGAAATGGTCGGTTGGGACTTAAAGAATAATCCTGTCACATTGTTTATTTATATTGTGATGTCATTGAGGATGGTATATCAAGGTAATGGTAATGCTGGAAGTGTATGCGTCCTATGTATCAGGTTTAAAAAAAATTATATGAATAAATATGAGACTACATTTGTGAAGATAACAATGAGATTTTAGCCTTCTAAATGACAATAGTTTTTCATCTAAACTTGTGCCCAGTCAGTAGCCACGCCCCAGTGAGCTCAGAGTTCATGCCAGCATGACAGAACACCCCCTATGGCCAGAGTGCTTAAAAGGACTCTGTAAGAATTAACATACAGACCAGCATGACAGACAGTGTGATCTGAACGTTACGGAATGGTTAGAAGCCCTGAAATTCTCAATCTCTAAAGAAGACGATCACCTAGGACACCAGAAACGTTTACAGTCTGCAGCTGTGCATGTAAAAGTGGTCCTAGAACTTTGACTAAAGACACGAAGTTGGAAGGAAGAAACCCCATCTCAGACTATCACTGGTACGGCTGAAGTATCTATCTAATGAACACTCCAAGACCAGAGAAGCTCTACAACAAAGAAGGACATTATGACCTCTGGTGGACAACCAGAGCCTTACATCGAACTACTACCCATAGACGGATTGTTTGGTTTGGTTTCAACAGAGATACAAGAGAGAAACACATCCACTAGTAAATATATGTTGCATTTCCAATCCGAATGAACAGTGGTTAGGGTGCTAAGGATTCGTATTTCCGTGAGCGTAGCTTCCAAATGTATGTACCATAAGTTGACTTTGTTTGTCTCTCTTTATCTTTCCCCACCCCCTTTCCATTGTGTAACAAGCCGTCATATCGTGTCAGTCCACTAGGGACTTTTATCTCATGTGCTGTGTGTATGTGTATTCTGTCATTTTTTAGTTAGCAAACCAATAATTAAGAAAATATGTGTATTGTTGAATAATCAATGAGTTTAGGGTTCTTGTAGATATCAAGGAGTATGCGACGTTCAAAATGAGACTGGTATGAGGTAATAATAATTAATAATTGACTGTTATTGATGTAAGAGATATCTATATATCTTTAGAGTTTAAGTCGGGAGATAGTAACTCGTTTAACAATTTTCCCCGTGGTGCCCCAAATTCCTAATGAGTTAATTAATTGTTACCTGATTAATTTAATAAAGTAACAATTAAACATAGCTAATTGATAATATAAATAACGTCACGACAAGTCTGTGTATCCATGCATCACTGCAGGCAGTGAGGTAGGCGCACCAGCAGGCCGCACGGTGTGTGGGAGTCCGTCTTACAGTTGAGCCAGCAGTAAGCAAACCCTCCAGGGAGAGAACAGCAGCATAGAGTCGCTCCCCAGCACCAGGCCGTGTAGGATGAAGACCAGGGTCGACCGCTTGATTCAGGAAGAAATAGAATGGTGAAAATAGCCACCTTTCCGAGACAGATCGCAGACAGTCAGGTAAATCCAGGTGATCGTAAATCAAAGAGGAATGGAAAAACAGTCTATTTTCAGAGACAACAGATAGCTAAGCACACAGTTTAATCCAGGTGAAAACATAAAGTAAATCCAGGAGAAAGAATCGAGAAAATGTTCTATTTTCCAAGTCAGCAGGTAGAAGACAGATAGCAGACATGTAAGAGACAGGTAGCAGGCAGGGAATAGACATGTAGGTAGAAGACAGGTAGAAGCAAGTAGCAGGCAGGTAGCAGACGGCCAAAACTGATGTTTTTTGATCCATATAAAAGGCTGTGGTTGTAACAAAAGCATTAGGCTAATGCGGATACTTTGTAAAACACTGTGTATTTAACTTGTAAAATAAAATGCAAGGTCAAATCAACACACAAACATTAGCAAAACATTTTAAATATTCCCAGTAGGAGAAGTGGCAGCCAACTGTGCCAGAATGCTCTCACAAATGTGAATGCCATCTATTGATATACATAGCGGTTGGTATTGTCTTGCTAGGGCAATTTAATTTTATCTAGTAGCCTACTTAATCATTGCTGTTTGAAATATCTGATTTGCTAGTACTTGGGACTGTCGTTGTGGATTTAGATTAGTTTCAGGCCTATTTGTGTAACTGTCTTGCTAATTTGTAGGGGTTGTTTTCTTCACCTCAGCCAGGCAATCAGCAATGAGTGCTTGGCAATTAGTACTAGTAACCCCCATGTTTTTTACACATGACTTCATCTTCACTAGAGGTTGTTCGCCAGCTAATCTCACTGCAATCCCCATCCATGTATCTGATCACTACTTTCTTTCCTTTTCTCTCCATCTCTTCTCAATCCCTATCCACTCCTATCCAGATGGTTATGCGCCGCCTTAATCTTCGCAGTCTCTCTCTCTCCCGTTACCCTCTTCTGCTTCTGTACTATACACTCTTCCTTCTGCTAAATGTCTCCTGAATTTGCCTCTTTGATTCTACTCTTCACCCTTTCTGCATGCCTTGACTCTCGCTGTCCCCATTTGTCCCTGCCTGCCCAACCTTCCCCTCCTGCTTCGGGGCTGAGTGACTCACTGCGTGCTAACAGAACAGGGCTGCAGGCAGCTGTGTGGAAATGGAGGAAAACTAAACTCCCGGAGGACCTATCATCCTTCCATTCCCTCCTCTCTATCTTCTATTCCTCTTTATCCGTGGCTAAAGCCACTTTCTATCACTCTAAATTTCTATCTTTTTCCTCCAACCCTGGGAAAATCTTCTCCACATTCTCCTTCCTACTTAACCCTCCACCTCTTCCCCTTCCTCCCTCTCTCTGCAGATGACTTTATCATCCACCTTGGGAAAAAAGGTTACTCAGCCTACTGAGTCCACTGGTCCCACTCACACAGAACTACTCTACGCCTTATCCTCTTTCTCCCTTCTCCAGATTAAAACCTGCGATTAGTGATGTCCGGCCGTTTGACAACCTGCCCTTTTGACCCCATCCCTCCCTCCTTTTCCAGACCATCTCTGGAGACCTTCTCCCATTCCTCACTTCCCTTAATAACTCATCCTTGACCACTGGCTGCATCCCCTCTGACTTTCAGTTGGTCAGTCGCTCCCCTCCTCAAGAAACCAACACTCGACACCTCTGACGTCAAACTACAGACGGGTATCCTTTTTAAAATTTTCTTTCCAAAACACTTGAGCGTGCTGTCTCTTACCAATTATGTCATTATCTCTCTCAGAACAATCTTCTTGACCCTAACCAGTCAGGCTAAGGTGGCTCACTCAACTGAGACCGCTCTCTTTTGTCACAGAGGCTCTCCTCTCTGCCAAAGCTGACGCTCTCTTCTCTGTTCTCATTCTCCTAGATCTACTAGCTGCCTTCAACACCATGAACCACCAGATCCTCCTCTTGTCAGGTTGCTCCTATCAGGTGGCGTGGAGAGGATCTGTGTTTGCACCACATGCTCTCACACTACTAGTGTCACCCAGGACTAGGTTCTACGCGCACTCATCTTTACACCAAGTCACTCGGCTCTGTCATATCCTCACAAAGTCTCTCCTATCATTACTATGCGGATGACACTCGACTACTCATATCCTACCTCCCTTTCTGACACCCAGGTGGTGATATGCATCTCTGCGTGTGTGGCAAACATCTCAGCTGGATGTCGGCCCACCACCTCAAATTGAAACTCGACAAAACGGAGCTGCTCTTCCTCCGGGGGGAAGGCCTGCCCGCTCCAAGACCTCTCCATCACGGTTGACAATTCCACGGTGTCCCTCTCCCAGCGTGCAAAGAACCTTGACTCGACCCTGGACAACACCCTGTCATTCTCTGCAAAATTCAAAGCAGTAACTTGTTCCTGCAGGTTCATGCTCTACAACATCCGTAGAGTACGACCTTTCCTCAAGTGGCGCAGGTACTAATCTAGGCACTTGTCATCTCCTGTATAGACTTCTACAACTCTCTGTTGGCTGGCCTCCACACTTGTGCCATTAAACCCCTGAAACGTATCCAGAATTCCGCAGCCCGCATGGTGTTGAACCTTTCTAAGTTCTCCAATGTCACTCCTCTGCACACTCCACTGGCTTCCAGTCACAGCTCACATTATCTTCAAGACCCCGGGTGCTTGCCTATCGAGCAGCAAGGGGAACTGCCCACCTTCAGGCTATACTCAAACCCTACATCCCAAATCGAGCAATCAGTTCTGATCTCTTAGTCCTCCCACCCAAGATCCCGGGATCTCTGTCCTGACACCCCAATGGTGGAACAAGCTTCCCCCTAACGTCAGGAGAGCGGATCTTTCAAAACTTCTGAAACCCTATCTCTTTGAAGTGTATCTTAAATTACTCTCACGGTTCCTCCGTCAACCCCCCCCCAAAAAGATGAAAAGGCCCTTGTCTTTTCCCACCAACACTGACTTTGCTGATAAATACTTTGTTGAGGGAAAACATGCTTGACAAACTCAACTGTCAACTGCATTTATTTTCAGCAAACTTAACCTGTAAATATTTGTATGAACACAACAAGATTCAACAACTGAAACATAAACTGATCAAGTTCCACAGACATTTGACTAACAGAAATGGAATAATGTGTCCCTGAACAAAGGGGGGGGGGTCAAAATAAAAAGTAACAGTCAGTATCTGGTGTGGCCACCAGCTGCACTAAGTACTGCAGTGTATCTCCTCCTCATGGACTGCACCAGATTTGCCAGTTCTTGCTGTGAGATGTTACCCCACTCTTCCACCAAGGCACCTGCAAGTTCCAGGACATTTCTGGGAGGAATGGCCCTAGCCCTCACCCTCTGATCAAACAGGTCCCAGATGTTCTCAATAGGCGACGTTGTTGCCGGTGATGTCTGGTGAGGACCTGCCTTACAACAGGCCTACAAGCCCAATGTCCAGCCTCTCTCAGACAATTGTGGACAGTCTGAGCACTGATGGAGGGATTGTGCTTTCCTGGTGTAACTCGGGCAGTTATTGTTGCCATCCTGTACCTGTTCCACAGGTGTGATATCCGGATGTACCGATCCTGTGCAGGTGTTGTTACACGTGGTCTGCCACTGCGAGGACGATCAGCTGTCCTTCCTGTCTCCCTGTAGCGCTGTCTTAGGCGTCTCACAGTACGGACATTGCAATCTATTGCCCTAGCCACATCTGCAGTCCTCATGCCTCCTTCCAGCATGCCTAAGGCACGTTCAGGCAGATGAGCAGGGACCCTGGGCATCTTTCTTTTGGTGTTTTTCAGAGTCAGTAGAAAGGCCTCTTTAGTGTTCTACGTTTTTATAACTGTGACCTTAATTGCCTACCGTCTGTAAGCTGTTAGTGTCATAACGACCGTTGCACAGGATCATGTTCATTAATTGTTTATGGTTAATTGAACAGGCATGGGAAACAGTGTTTAAACCCTTTACAATGAAGATCTGTGAAGTTATTTGGATTTTTCCGAATTATCTTTGAAAGACAGGGTCCTGAAAAATGGACGTTTCTTTTTTTCCTGAGTTCATGATTGTGATGTGTTGTGATCTCACCTAGCTATCTGAAGATGTATGCACTAATTGTAAGTCGCTCTGGATAAGAGCATCTGCTAAATGACTAAAATGTCAAATGTAGCTACATACACTGCACTGAGGCTGCGTTTACATAGGCAGCCCATTTCTGAAAAAGATCTGATGTGAAAAGATCTAATGTGATGGGTCGAAAGACCAATTAGTTGAGCCGCAGCCTAAGTTTTCTGATTTCAAATTATTATTTGTTTTACTTCCAATTAGCTACTTAAACTGAAAGTATGGTCAAATAATATTTTCGTGGTTAAATGGCACTCATGGTTATGTGGTAGTTACTGCTGTCCTTTTCTTTTAATAAATTAACAGTATTACCATATCAAAAATGAGTCACTGTTCTTATTGCACATAACTATATGCTGTAGGTCAGGAGGGCCATGAACCCATTATTTTTAGAGGTGACACAAAGTACGTTAGGACGGGGGGAGGGGTGATCCGAAGATGTAAAACGTTGCATTTTTCAAACAGATGCAGTATAACAGCTCTTTCTAAAGCCATAATCTACGTAAAAAATATGTCTATTTGTCTGCTAGGTTATCTAAGAATACCTATTCACCTGTTCAATTGTCCTTTTAATGAGAGTGTCATTCTGACTGTTGTAAATCACACATCTCAATATACTGCACTAACATGCCTAAGATATTACATCCAAATGAAAACAAGTACATGGGATCATACAACACATCATCAATATTGGCACATATCATGGCATCATAACTAATACACAAATATCATGATATTATCATAAGGTGCCATATTACATTTTAACCAAGTGTTTTTCTGCATATCGATGCATACTACTTGAGCTGTTTGTCTTCCTGATCTGTCTGTGTCTTCCTGATATGTCTGTCTCTTCCTGATATGTCTGTGTCTTCCTGATCTGACTGTGTCTTCCTGATCTGTCTGTGTCTTCCTGATCTGTCTGTGTCTTCCTGATTTGTCTGTGTCTTCCTGATCATCTTTTGAAAAATAAACTAAATATGCTTCTCTGCATCTCTGCTAAAATCTGGGTAAAAGATTGAATGGAATATGAGTCCTATTCAATATATTTAGTAATTGCTTGCTTTTCTAAAGTCTAGCAACCTTGCCACCACGCATGCTAAGTTATTTAGACAGGCTACTCTAACTTGATTGATAGCCTGAAATGGCTTGTTGTGAGGCTGGGAGATTGGGAACCTATCTAGCTGGGTAGCTAAATCAAACTTCATGAAATGTCTAGGTTGTTAGTATTACAGACACACAAAAAAACATTTTAATTTGATTTATTCATCAAGAAGGAATCAATACGCTACATAGCTTGAGCAAATACATTTCCAACATACCTCCTGAGTCCTATCCATCACTGGCAGCTAAAATCAAATCAAACACCGTGTGTGTCACTCTACACTCTCTCCCTTGCTTTGTGGTGCACCTTGGAAGGAGTCACATACTAGGGAGAATGGGTGGTGGTGGTGGGAGGGGGGAGTGTACTCTTTGCCTGGTCCAGTTAGTGTTCCCCCTCAGCAAAATACCGCTGACAGATATTTTCCTAAATAATGATGATAAAACGAGGGCTTAAAAATGAAGTTTGGTAATTCATTTAACATCTAAAAAATGTATGTTTGAGGGGGCACGTGCCATGATGCCTCTGCTGTAGGCCCAGTGACTCTACTGTACTGCAGTTGTTCTGGTTACTGTAACAGTAGCTATCTTAATAATGATAATACATTATAAAGGCTTTAGTTCGGTGTAATTGCAGTCACACCACAAAGTGTAATTTGCATTTTTTTTCTCAACAGGAGAGAAACTCATTAATTGTAGTCAATGAGGATTAGGGTTATGTAATGCTAGCTGTAATCTGGCAGCAGAAATGTAATTGGATTTCTACTGTTAGACTACTAACATCCTCATCACAACCACCTCATGGATATTACTGGGAAGACTCGTGCTGTTTGATATAAATAGTTCTTACTCCGCCATATTTGTTCCATATTATTATTTTTAAACCATTGTTTTACATAAACAGTTTATTAATTAAGATGAGCCAGAAGAATTGTTCATACTATTTTCTTGATTTGAACCTTGAACCTTGAACCTTGCATTTCACACATATTTAGCAGGGAAGCCAGCACATACATTTTTTCTTATTTTCTTAATAGGTGTGACCTACGTTCTATCTCCATCTCACTCGACAGAGGACATACAGTACAGTCTTCTCTATTATACACATGTATGCACCTAAACGTGTAACCAGATTTGTGTGGCACAAAGGGGTTGCTCAAAAAACTAATGTCGCCTGTACCCAACATGTTCCAAAGGGAAACCCATTAATTATCCAGAGTTTTACTTTCAGATCTTTCCTCAAATTAAATAAGTGGGTGCCGTGTTACTGGATGTATAGTGAAATGGGTGAAAGATTAATCATGGAAAACTCTATTACTGTGATGGAAATTAATGTAACAGGAAAGGCCAGACATGATGAATGGTGAAATGAAATATATAGACAAAAAAAATGGGGTGAAACAAGTCAGCAATCCCGACGAGTATCCCCAGCTTCCCTTTGGGAGTTACTTCTTCTTCATTTACTTTCAGCTGTCGAAGGGAGCGGGAGAACATAAACAACTGCTGCTCTCCTGCGAGCACTAGGAGTAGGCCTAGTGCTAATGATTATGAAATACATGATCAAGCGCCGCATAGAGATGTAGGATCTTTATTCGACCAGTACTGTCTCAGATAAATAATCCTGCAGCAACTGGATTTTAACATTTAAAGCACATAATGTTGCTTGATCAGTGGTTAAGCTGGCCAAAATAAGGCCACATGAAAGGTTGTATATTGTTAATATAACCGTGTGTCATTGCGTTTTCAGTGAATTTGTGTAAATCATGAAGCTCCTCTGGTGCTGGAAATTTTTCAGCAACAAACGATCAAATTAAGATACTACATCTGTATTAGTAGCGCTTTGCTAGTCTAACGTGTCGCTGGTCTTTAATTTCCCACACAGACACATCTGCACACTCAGCCTTACCCTGCACAGATGGAAGTCGCTCTCGCTTCTTTCCATAATACTACCAGCAACATCTGTCATAAATAAACCTGTTCATGTTTTTACTATCCTTTTTTCTAATCAAATAAAATTGTATTTGTCACATGCTTCGTAAAGAACAGATGTAGACTAACAATGAAATGCTTACTTACAGTCCCTTTTTCAACAATGCAGAGTAAAAGATAAAATGAACAAAATACGAATAAAACATAAATAGTGATACAAGGACTAAATACACAGTGAATAACGAATAACAATAATGAGTAAAAATAACATGGATATATACAGGGAGTACAGAGTCTATGTGCAGCGGTACGAGGTAATTAAGGTAGATATGTACATATTGGTAGGGGTAAAGTGACTAGGCAACCAGATAGATAATAGACAGAAGCAGCAGCTTATGTGGTGACTGTGAAAGTGTTTGTTTGTGCGTGTGTGTTGGGGTGTCAGGAGGAGAAGCTCGCCATAATCTAATCATGGACTGGTTACTTTGAAAAATAAATTAGGTTCAAACAAAGCCCTAAGAGCGATCTGTTTATCAGATTATCGCTTGTAGTTTAAAGAAAAAAGTTAGAAAAAGTTAGTATGACTTTTTGAAAACTTTGAGATGACTTATGGTCTTCGATACAAGGACACGGCAGCATGACTGTGTTAAATATAATATTCAAACGTTCCTTTGAAAGTGACTTGTAAGACACATCCTGTAACCTTGGTACATCTGTCGGGCTGCGTCCTTGCACCCATACATTACTGATTCATCCAGAGAGAAAGGAAAAAGGCTTCAAACAGACATTTGTTTCACGCCTGGGGGCTGAGGACACTGCTCCCAAACAATGGCATTGTTTCCCTACGGACCACTTCCAGAGTGGTTGCACATTCCAAATATATCATTGATATTCCGAATATCAAGTGAACAGCCATGGAACTATGTACTATTCCATCCCATGTTATTAATATAGAACCCAATTTAGGCATGCATGAAATATATAAGTTGAAAAGGTGGCTGTGGATTGTTCAAACATATGGGAATTGGTAGTGTCAACATTATGTCATTTCATTCTTCAATTACTATGATAAAGATCTGACAATAGCAAAGCATGTTAAATGTAGTCAACTGATATAAGAGCTTGAAATTAAGGCTTGTACCACTCATACATTTTCAGAGCTATCCAGTCAATGTCAAAAAATGTTATTTTCCTTCAAGCTATTAAGTGGTTCCCAGTCATCTTTGAAGTATCTTCCCAGAGGGCTAACAGCAAGTAATGTATACAGGCAACTTTGATGGGGTGGGGGCCACAAAGAATCTGAGCTATCATGAGGGGCCGCAGTTGCTCCACCCTCTGGCTTCTAGACTAACCTACCAATCTAAAAAATATTAGCTGACATGGGCTAATTGAGTGACCGTCAGTGTGGTTACTGATTTCTGGTAAATTTTGATTACAATACTAGGTGGGGTGAATATATTTTATATGACATACATGATTTTTTGTTAACTAGTAAATAGTAGCCTACAGCAAATGGTGTTTAAATCATTTCTAACTTGTTAACAATTTTTGCTAGTTTGTTTTTGCTAATATGTGGGTTTTAGCTTGGGCATGCTAACTGAGGAGTGTTAATTCACCTGTTTCCATACATGTTTCATTAAAAAATATATATATTTTAAAGGAGTTGTTTAATCTAACTGCTAAACAATTTATTTATATAAAAAAGAAAAATCTAATCTTTACAGGAAAATGCCACAGGCACTCTGATGTGTGGAGACATTTCACTGCAGCTAATGTAGAAGGAAAAGTTGTGTTCACTTTCAAATACTGTGCCAAATCATTTGTGAAGAATGAGACAAAGATGCAAAATCACCTGGCCAAGTGCATAAAGTTCCCTCTGTGCTAACAACAAGCAACCTCTGACAAAAGTCCCTCTACTTCTATTTGAGGTGAAAATGATGAATCAGACACCTTATTGATAGCAACAGCTCATGATCCTCCTGGAATCAGAAGTTTTTTTTGACTCAATTGAGGAATGTAGTCAGAGAAATGCTGATGAATGTCTTGCTCAAGTTGTGTATGCAACTGGTTCACCTCTGATGCTCACAGGCAATGTGTATTGGAAGACATTTCTGAATGTTCTTCACGCAGCATACACTCTACAAGAGAGTCAAGGAAAAGGTTAGGTATGTGAAGGGTCATCAAGTTATAGCAGCAGTCTACCTAACGAAGCAAAGTGAGCAGAATAAAAGCACCACATTGAAGCTGCCCAGCAACACCCGTTGGGGTGGTGTTGTCATGATGTTTGACAGTCTCCTGGAGGGGAAGGAGTCTCTTCAAGAAATGGCCATATCACAGTCTGCCGATATGGACAGCCACATCAAGAGATCCTCCTGGATGATTTATTTTGGGAGAGAGTGGTAAGCAGCCTGAAACTCCTGAAACCTATAGCAGTAGCCATTGCTCAAATTGAGGGGGACAATGCCATCCTGTCTGACGTTCAGACTCTGCTTACAGATGTAAGAGAAGAAATCCGTACTGCCCTGCCCACTTCACTGTTACTCCAAGCAGAGGAAACTGCAGTTCTGAAATACATCAAAAGTGCGAAGACTTCTGCCTGAAGCCCATACAAGCCACAGCATACATTTTGGACACCAAGTATGCTGGCACCTTGGCAGTCTGGCGAAGTACACTTCCAAGCAAGAGCTTTGGGATGGAGATGCAATATGGCAGTCGTGTCAACGTATCTCACCAGCCATCTGGTGGAAGGGACTTTATGGATCTGAGGCTCTTTCCCCTATTGCCTCCATTATCCTCCAAATCCCACCAACATCAGCCGCCTCAGAGCGCAACAGGTCCTTGTTTGGGAACACAAACAACAAAGCACTCAACAGGCTGTCTAATACAAGGGTTGAAATATTTGTGGCCTTCCGGGCAAATTTGAGACTTTTTGAGCTTGACAACGAGCCATCCTCAACAAGGTTGGAAAGTGACAATGAAGATGCGGCCTCAGAGCCTGATGTTCAAGAGGTCCAGGGAGAACACATGGAAGCCTGAGAGGAAGACAACCAAAGCTTTAGTTTCTAGACTATCATTTCACAGATGTATGTTGAAAACATTTTTGGGAGATGCGATGGATCATTGGATCATTCAATATTCCCTTTCTTTTGTTGTTCAGTGAAATCTTCCCATGTGAAGAGTCAACTCATGCAATTAAAGTTCAATTTGTAACAGTTTATTATTTTTTTCTTTTGGAAGGATTAAATAATTTGCAATTATGTCTACTTATCATAAGGTAAAATGTTTATGTCTCTGTCTCCATATGATATGGTAAATATATCCAATGCAAAAAACATCTACATTTAAATGGTATTAATATTAATTTGCATACTTTTCCGTTAATTCCCATATATTCCCGTTAATTCCCACAGAAAGTTTCCACCTCTGAATATTGCCCAAAATGTGCAACCCTATGTTTTAATTGCAACTTTAGGGGCCCATCCCTGCATTAGATGTAAGCATACATGAATGTAACGATGGCTTAGCTGTGATACAGATGTACACTGCATGTATAGTACACTTTGTGTCCTCTTGTCAATTAAGACAATTGAGCACTGAAGTTGGTAGTGCTTTATATTATGCTAACTTCCAGTTCGAATGCCTAGTTAAATAAAGGTTAATTATATATATATATATATATATATATATATATATATATATATATATATATATATATAGAGAGAGAGAGAGAGAGAGAGAGAGAGAGAGAGAGATATCAGGTAAACAACAGTGGAAATATAACCGTGTGTCATCTTTGATTTGTAGTCATGGTTACAGAAAGTATCATCTCAGAGTAGCACTTAATTTTCTGTTCATTTCCCAAATCAGGTAAATACAACTAGAAATTGTACTGTAAAATAAAGTTATGCTCTGAAGTGTTTACAGAAAACTCTGAGATGATACTCTCAGTAACCCTGAACAAGGTGGGACAAATCAAGATGACATTCTCTCACGCTCATAGAGGAATTTGCCAAAATAACAGGGTGATGAAGGGATATTAGGGCTGGAGCACCAGTTTATCAAAAGGAAGAAAAATCGTTGACACGGAAAGAGGAGAAACCTATTCTGCTGCTGCGAGACAAAAACATGTGGGACACGAATGAACACAACAATGAAGGTAGAAGAGAGAAATAAGGGGTGGTGGAGAGAAAGTCAGATATGACGGCATTTCACTTCTGTCAGACCGAAAACATTTCACCTTTCAACTTTCTTTACCTTTCCCCCATTGCAAGCCATCCCATCTCTGAGCTGCAGGAAGAGACAGTTGTGAGGTGAAGCAGTTAAAGAGGGGCATATCGATCATCCTTGCCCATGGTCGAGGCCTAGTGAGCTGAAAACATCCAATGTGTAGTGGATGAGTGCCTCTTGACTGAATAGCACAGGTCACAAGGCAACAGCTGTCCAATTCCAAACGCCAGATACCATACATGCCTTTGGCTTCCAGTTTGCACAAACTATTTCCCTTTTCGTGTCTGTATTTCTGTTCTGGAATGGGTTCACTGGTCTAGCATAAGGCCTGATCAAGAAGGAAAGTTATACAGGCTCCTGGTTTGATGTAAGCGCTTTTGCTGTGTCATTTTTATAATGATTCTGAGTGGAATCTAAGATCTTGGAGGATCTGGTAAAAGACAACAATCATACCAGTAATTCTTGAATGTGGACATTGGTCCCCTCCACTATGCTTGAAGCAGTGTTATCATTGGTCCTCTCCACTATGCTTGAATCAGTATTATCATTGGTCCTCTCCACTATGCTTGAAGCAGTATTATCATTGGTCCTCTCCACTATGCTTGAAGCAGTGTTATCATTGGTCCTCTCCACTATGCTTGAAGAAGTGTTATCATTGGTCCTCTCCACTATGCTTGAAGCAGTGTTATCATTGGTCCTCTCCACTATGCTTGAATCAGTATTATCATTGGTCCTCTCCACTATGCTTGAAGCAGTGTTATCATTGGTCCTCTCCACTATGCTTGAAGCAGTCTTATCATTGGTCCTCTCCACTATGCTTGAAGCAGTCTTATCATTGGTCCTCTCCACTATGCTTGAAGCAGTCTTATCATTGGTCCTCTCCACTATGCTTGAAGCAGTATTATCATTGGTCCTCTCCACTATGCTTGAAGCAGTCTTATCATTGGTCCACAGGAACAACTCTCCACGGCCTTACCTTGGGTATCTTGACATCAAAACAGAAAGGGGTTAAGGACCCATCAGCACCAACATGTGAAGTTCATAGCATTATTTCAACTTGGGGGTTGAATGAAAGCTAAGAGTCTATATTTTGGGGAAATGAAGGCATAGACACATTTTTCAACCATTTTCCATCTTAAAAAAACAGGATAGGTAAAGGATTTGATTTCTGGATAAAAAATATTAAAAGGATAAAAAGTATTGAAATCAGAAATACATGGCCAGTCCACCCTGGCCTTGATGTTAATGTCCACAGACAGACTGGACCGGAACAAATCTGGACTTATCATAAACGTACAGTATGCTTCACAAGTTTGGATATCACAGTATAGTACAGCACAGTACAGCACAGCACAGTACAGTGAGTGCAGTACAGTACAGTACAGTACAGTACAGTACAGTACAGTACAGTACAGTACAGTACAGTACAGTACAGTACAGTACAGTGAGTACAGTACAGTAGAGTAGAGTGCATTGGATTGTACAGAACTCTACTCTGCTGTATTGTACTGCAGTGTACTCTACTGTGCTCTGCTGAACTCTACTCTACTGTACTCTGCTGTGCTGCGATGTGATGTCCAACCTTGTGAAACATGAGGAGAATGACATTCATATCCATAATTACAATCCATTTCCCTTACTGTAGGTCAATAACCAAACTATTTAACCATAACAGTGACAGACAGAAGCCTATGAATACTGCACAAACCTTCACAAAACCTTTGCACACACTCTCCGCCTAGAAAAAGTGAGTTTGTAAAATGGAACATGCTTAAAGGATTCATACCCAAAGAAGTATGACGTTACTGCTATAAACGTCAATCCAAAAGGAAAAGTAGCTACACATACAGTACATGCCAGTTAATGCTCAGTATTACACATTTACCCCTATTGTAAAGTCTTACTGAAAGTCGTCCGCCAGATCGAATACTTGCCCAGGCTGTGAAGCGCCTCTAAATTGTTCATTCACAGCACATCTGCCAAGTGCGTTTTGACAGCTGACAGTAACAGATTGTCTGATATCCAGCCTGATTTTCACTGTAGCAATTGGCAGTGCAGTAGTGTTGTGGAACCATTACTCTGTGTATCGAAGTGAAACTAGTTACTACAGGGAGAGCGCACAAATTGATCAATCTCTTACTCTGTGTTTGACAAGGTCAAGTCCAATAATTGGAATACTCAGAAAAAACCTCCATCCAGATCCAGAAGCTAACAATATAAATTATTTGACCCTATAGCCCGGCCGTTTCTGAGCAGTGAGCTTCATGAACATGTAAGGAAGCACCAAGGTCATCACCGACCAAAATAATGCTCCACATTTTTTATTTATTTTAACTTTATTTAACTAGGCAAATCAGTTAAGAGCAAATTCTTATTTAAATTCTTATTTGGCCTACCCCGGCCAAACCCGGACGACGCTGGGTCAATTGTACGCCACCCTATGGGACTCCCAATCACGGCCAGATGTGATACAGCCTGGATTCAAACCAGAGACTGTAGTGATGCCTCTTGCACTGAGATGCAGTGCCTTAGACAGCTGCAACACTCGTGAGCCCTCTAAATTTGAATGATTCAACATGTTCAGAGACTGGACATTACAATAGATTTGAATATGTCAATTTCCAGTCTAAATTTACTGACTCCCAGTAATAAATTGTGCGATGATAACTTGCTGCATTGGTTTTGCATTGGTTTTGCTGATAAGTATTACATATTGCTACTACTGTAGACTCTACAAGCTCTATGTTTACCTAGCCTTTCTGCTAGGATACAGTCCAGAAAGGGGTCCAGACAGTATGAACACAGCATACGCTAGGAGTGACAGGAGTAGAAACAAACACATTGCTTAATTGTCTGTTACTTTGTTTTCTCTCAGGCTCTGTTGGTTGTCTGTATGACCAGAGTATACTTTCATGGCTGACTTCCTACATGGCATCACCTCGTGACATTTCTCCTGCCTGGAAAGGTTTTCCTCTATTGTAGAGGGTGGCAGGATTGGCTGTCTGCTTTAGCTGTCTATATGTCTCTTCAGTGAGTAGCCAGCTAGCACCTTTGGTTCCTTAGAAGTTGTGGGAATGTACGTTTTTGGTTTCCCATTGGTTCTGGGAACGAAGCCATACTTTTCCTGACCGGTGAAACAGAAAGTTTTTTTTTAACATTCTGAGAACGGAAGTGAACATTTTGGGAGATTCTGAGTCCATTTACTAATGTTTCCCTGAAAGTTTTCCTGGGTTTTTTTATTAATGCTCTGAGAACAGAAATGTAGGTTTTTGAATAACTTCCTTAAAACTTTCACTGAGTGTTTCAATAGGACATTTAATAACAACAATAGCTTATTTTGGATTAACATATGACACATGGAAATGAACTAATTTAGCCATTAATCATGCAAACACATGGATTTTTTATTGTGACACAGCATCAGTGAAATTTGAACCTATAATCCTCTGTTGTCCATCCAAGAAATGAGTTCACTGCTCAACCAGGATGAAGCTAGCATACCACAAAGCTGTTCATTTTTGTCTATTCAAACAAACCCCATTTGAAAGTAAACAAGCACTCATTAAGATTGGGTTTGGCCAATTACTGGGCGCAACCAACACAACTAAACACACTTAACAAGATAGAAGATAGAGAGAGCGTATATGTTTTTAAATAACATTCTTAGAACATTCTCTGAACATTACTGAAGTTTTCTTGTGGTTTTTATGGAAAGTTTTCTTAATGTTCTGAGAACGGAATTTATGTTTTTAAATAACATCTTTAGAACGTTCTCTGAGTGTTACTAAAGTTGTCTTGTGGTTTTTATGGAAAGTTTTATAACGTTCTTTGAACCATTTTAGAACATGCCTTTACATAGAACAATGAAGAAACTGTTAAAACAATGTTATGCTGAAGTACTGAAATTCCCACAGAAGAACATTCTTTCCTAATGTTCTTGGAACAATTTGAGAACATTCATTTAAATACAACAATGAGGAAACCATGAGCAAATGTTTTGCTGAAGTACTGAAAATTCCAAAGAAGAACGGTTTCTTAACATACTCTGAACTATTTGAGAACCCTCTCAATATCAAACCAGTTGTAGAACGTTCCTAGAACATTGCCAAAATGTAAATGAAATGTAACCATGTTTGAACTTTTAGGAAACATTCTGTTAAAGTAATGAAATACCAAGAAAATTAAGTTATTTGTCAAGTTCCATAAATGTGCTGAGCATGTTCCCCGGCCAAACAACTATCTTGTACCATTCCCAGAAATGTGCGGGAAGGTTGTATGTAAAATAACCATTAGACAACCACACTATCACCAAGCTCTAAGAAACATGTGGTTCTCAGAACATTATATGCTAGCTGGGTAAAGTCTTCTAAACTACTGCAGAGGCAAACAGTTACTTCCTTAATCAGATTATACATGCTTTAATCCTTTTATTTATTCTCTAAGGCAGATGCAATTTTGTGCTGGTGAGGATCGATCCTCAAGGCATTGCGACTTAGTACTGATATCTGGCTCGCAAGTTCCAAATGTACTTTTCTTATTGATTTATTTTTTACTAGGTCAAAACTTTTTGAGATAATTAATAATTTATTCTTTCCCTGCTCTCTCTCCTCCTTCATCTTTCACAATGATTTCTATTTCACTTTTGAATAGACATGAAACACATTGTGTTCAAAAATTAAATAGAAATGTTTGCGAGAGACAAATTATTTTTTACATTTTATGTTGAGCTGCTTTTCAAACTTGGCCATAATAGACAATTGACTTGATCTGAATTTACTATATATATGACCAACCTTTCTTGGCCCCACTTCAGAAAGATGTTAAAGCATTAAGTCAATCATATGCAACTGTTACAGTATATATTATGAAAGAGGCATTGAGTCGGACAACGCTAGTGCCACTACTGTTGTCGGGCCATTGTTTCTTGTAGAGTGGAAACAATGGAAGAGTCACTAATGTGGAAACTCTGCAATGGGACACTAACACTACTAATTGTTCTTGACTGATTGATTGGCACTTATACAAATCAAATTTTAAACATCCATAACATTGGGAAACTAACACTTTCAAGTTTTTTTGAATGACACTTATAAATGGTCCCATGTGTACTATGAAATTGTTAACAATGTGAACGTTCAAAGCGTGATTGTAAATGTGCTGTGTTGTCACGCCCTGATCTGTTTTACCTGTCCTTGTCTCCACCCCCCTCCAGGTGTCACCCATCTTCCCCATTATCCCCTGTGTATTTATAGCTGTGTTTTCTGTCTGTTGGTTGCCAGTTTGTCTTGTTTGTTCAAGCCTACCAGTGGTTTGGCTCAGCGCCTGGGTTTCCCTTGGCGCTCTTTTTCATCGTCCTCCTGGTGTTTGGCCTTTGCCTGTCCTGACCCTGTACCCGCCTGCCTGACTTCTGCTTGTATCTGAGCCTGCCTGCCATCCTGTAACTTTGCACCATCTCTGGATTTCCAACCTCTGCCTGACCTGACCCTGAGCCTGCCTGCCATCCTGTACCTTGGCCTCTGCTCTGGCTTATCAACCTCTGCCTGACCTGACCCTGAGCCTGCCTGCCGTCCTCTACCGTGTCCTCTGCTCTGGGTTATCAACCTATGCCTGACCTGAGCCTGCCTGCCATCCTGTACCTTGGCCTCTGCTCTGGCTTATCAACCTCTGCCTGACCTGACCCTGAGCCTGCCTGCCGTCCTGTACCTTGGCCTCTGCTCGGGCTTATCAACCTCTGCCTGACCTGACCCTGAGCCTGCCTGCCGTCCTGTACCGTGTCCTCTGCTCTGGGTTATCAACCTATGCCTGACCTGAGCCTGCCTGCCGTCCTGTACCGTGTCCTCTGCTCTGGGTTATCAACCTATGCCTGACCTGAGCCTGCCTGCCGTCCTGTACCGTGTCCTCTGCTCTGGCTTATCAACCTCTGCCTGACCTGACCCTGAGCCTGCCTGCCATCCTGTACCTTGACCTCTGCTCTGGATTATCAACCTCTGCCTGACCTGACCCTGAGCCTGCCTGCCGTCCTGTACCGTGTCCTCTGCTCTGGGTTATCAACCTATGCCTGACCTGAGCCTGCCTGCCGTCCTGTACCTTGGCCTCTGCTCTGGATTATCAACCCCTGCCTGCCTTAACCTGTCGTTTGCCTGCTCCTGTGGTTACAATGAATATTGTTCTTCACACAGTCTGCACTTGGGTCTTAACTTGACTCCTGATATGTGTAGCCAGCAAATGGAAGAAAACAGACTGAAACAGGGAGGGACTACATGGACTGGCCCAAAAGGAAAAATATTTTTTTATAATAAAAATGTTTGCAGTGATGTGTCCTTTTGAACAGGACCCAGACAAAAGAGAATGATGTGCTGTGTAGGGACCAATGATTTAATATGAACTACTCTATTTTCACACACAAATGATTGACATTATATTGATCCTGATAAAGTCCACTTTAAAAGTTTTACAGTTGCACCACCGAGAGCATCTTAACTGACTGCATTACAGCTCGGTTTGGCAAATGCACCACCCTCGACCACAAAGTGCTACAGAGGGCGGTGTGGATAGCCCAGTACATCACTGGGGCCGAGCTCCCTGTCATCCAGGACCTTTTATAAGCCATTGACTGTTCACTCTGCTACTGTCTGTCAAATGATACCGAAGCATCGGCTCTCGATCCAACAGGCTCTGAGATCGCTTCTACCCCCAAGCTATAATACTGCTAAATAGTTAATTAATGGTAACCTGGACTATCTGCACTGACTATATCTTGCACTTATGGGCGCCTGACTTAGTCTGAAAGTGGCACTGCAAAAGGTTTGGAATTTTTTGGCCGCCGTTGTTTGAAAATGTACTTGTCTCAGCAGCACATTTTATGCAATATTTGATGCAACGAGGGTAGAAAGGATTATTTGGTTGATATAACTTACCAAGCCAAGCAGACAGACTTGACCCCAGGAGACAGTGACTAAGGGGGCAGATGAAATCAGTGAGGGGCACAATTTTTGGGGGGTTCTTGAATTGGAATTATATTGCATTCTCCTTATATCACACTATACCACAATTAATATTAAGTTAAAATGCTGAGACTCCAAGACCATTGAGTGCTTTTGAAGTGACAGGTTGGCACAAAATCTGTACACCTTCTCTGCTGTGCTGTATCAGCACAATGGACAACAAGCAAGGTTTATTTGGCAATGAACATAGGCTACAAGATATTAAGGGCAATTCACCTATTGCAAACAGCCTATGTGAATGCAGCCATACACACAGCTGTCTTACCAAGTAATGCAAACTGAATGCTGTTGTGAATCTGATGCAGCCGAAGAGCTACTGCTCCCTTACCTGGGAAAGCACCGAACAACAACAAGGATGTTGGACCATCGAAGAGGCGCAAATATGATGAGAACTACATTGATTTGGGGTTCACTTATATTGGGAGTAGTGCCTTTCCTCAGCCACAGTGTGTTATATGTGCAAAAGTACTATCTAACAACTCGATGAAACGTTCACTCTTGTGCAGACATTTAGAAACAAAACATTCCAATTTGTAAAATAAGCCATGGGAGTTGTTTTTTTCTCTTGCCTGAATGATCTGAATCTAGGATTACAGGGACGCTCCGCAACTATTTTCAATGTGAGGGACAAAATTGAGGCTATGAATAAGAAGTTGGAGGTTTTCTCTGTCTGCATTAACAAGGACAACACACAAATTAACTCAAGCTTACGGACAATGTCAGATGTGTTACAGTGAAGCATCTGAGTGAGTTGGGTACGCAGTTACGCAGGTACTTTCCCGAAACGGATCACACAAACAACTGGATTCGGTTATCCCTTTCATGCTCTGCCTCCAGTCCACTTACTGATATCTGAACAAGAGAGCCTCATCGAAATTGCAACAAGCGGTTCTGGATTTGGCTGCGCTCAGAGTATCCTGCCTTGGCAAATCTCTCTGTTAAGACACTGATGCCCTTTGCAACCATGTACCTATGTGAGAGTGGATTCTCAGCCCTCACTAGCATGACAACTAAATAAAGGCACAGACTGTGTGTGGTAAATGATTTAAGACTGAGACTCTCTCCAATGCAACCCAACATTGCAGATCTATGTGCATCCTTTCATGCATACCCTTCTCACTAACCTGTGGTGAGTTATTCACAATTTTCGATGAACAAATAAGGTTTTATAGATGGTTAAATAAAGAGTAAAATTATTGATTATTGTTAAATTATTATTTGTACCCTGGTCCTATAAGAGCGCTTTGTCACTTCCCACGAGCCGGGTTGTGACAAAAACTCACACTTATTCTTATGTTTATCGTATAGTGTGTGTGTGGCAGGCTTACAATGATGGCAAAAAAACAACGTTTGAGAGAGCGCTGACCCTGGTGCGAGAGGGGGTACGCAGCTGGAGGTTGAACGTTGGAAGGGGTAAGGGACTATAAAAACTTTGGGAACCTCTGAATTTAGCAATGCCGGCCTACCATAAACACGTTTCCAATACGTACAGGTTCATTTACAACCAGGAAAAGCAAAAGTCTACCAGGAAAAGCATAGAATTTAATCTATTTTTAGATGAAACATACCGACATGTAGCGATACCCAGGGCCGTCATTTGGTTCTTGCTTTGTAAATATACGGTATTCTCCTTATATCAATCTATACCACAATAAACATAAAAGTTCAAATGGCAAAACCATTGAGTGTGTTTGACATGGAAGTTACAGATTGGTGCAAAATGTCCATTGCACTCTATCAGCACCATAGACACCTGACACACTAATCAAAACATTTTTGGCAATGAAAATATAGACTGGCTAACAAAGTAATTTGATCTGTAAATGCGGTATGGATCACTTGTCATACAGATAGCCAGGCCAAATATCCACTTTCTCTATTCTGCTATAACAGCTTCCACTCTTCTGGGAAGGCTTTCCACTAGATGTTGGAACATTGCTGCGGAGACTTGCTTCCATTCAGCCACAAGTGCATTAGTGAGGTAGGGAACTGATATTGGGCAATTAGGCCTGGCTCGCAGTCGGCATTCCAATTCATCCCAAGGGTGTTCGATGGGCTTGAGATCAGAGCTCTGTGCAGGCCAGTCAAGTTCTTCCCCACCAATCTCGACAAATCATTTCTATATGGACCTCACTTTGTACACGGGGGCATTGTCATGGTGAAACAGGAAAAGGCCTTCCCCAAACTGTTGCCACAAAGTTGGAAGTACAGAATCGTCTAAAATGTCATTGTATGCTGTAGCTTTAAGATTTCCCTTCATTGGAACTAAGGTGCCTAGACCGAACCATGAAAGCCCCAGACCATTATTCTTCCTCCACCAAACTTGGCAATATGCATTCGGGCAGGTAGCGTTCTCCTGGCATCCGCCAAACCCAAATTCATCCGTCGGACTGCCAGATGGTGAAGAGTGATTCATCACTCTAGAGAACGCATTTCCACTGTTCCAGAGTCCAATGGCGATGAGCTTTACACCACTCCAGCTGACGCTTGGCATTGCGCATAGTGATCTTAGGCTTTCGTGCAGCTCTAGCAGGGCAGAAATTTGACACACTGACTCCTATGACGGTGTCACGTTGGAAGTCACTGAGCTCTTCAGTAAGGCCATACTATAGAGATCGCATGGCTGAGTGCTCGATTTTATACACCTGTCAGCAACGAGTGTGGCTGAAATAATTTGAAGGGGTGTCCACATATTTTTGTGTATATATAGTATTTGACCGGCCCCGCTCTGAAGAAGGAGGGATTAAGTATAATAATACAACCCACTTGACACTCGGCTAATTGTCTCCAGCATAATGTGGAAATCATCACTCTCTCTCATTCTCAACGAACCTAAAGTTCAATTAAAAGTATAAAACTTTGATTAATTACCGTTCCTTAATATCGGGCCGGGGTGGAGTGGCGTGCTCAGAGCTTAGCAAGGCCATCAACTCGGCCTTGGGTGTACCTTTTTAATTTGGATTCTTTTATTTCATGATGTCGCCAAGGAGTGTTTGATCGTTACTCTTTCAGTCTGAGCTCTCTGTGTCATTTCCTCCTGAAGGGTCCACACCGGTAGCACATAATGGCCCTTGTCTCCGCTCCTCAGCCTCCGATCCAGATGATTATGCCCTGCATCGCACCAGACAAATGCCAGTCTGCTTTCTCTGCCTCACAATTAACTAAATGCCCTTATTTAAGAATGGGCATCTCATTCCGAGCACTGAGCTGGCATGAATGCAAAAAGACAAGTGTTGGGGCAATTGATCACCCATCCTTATAAAGTGGAATGTCATTCCCACAATAGAGAGTGGAGACTGGCTTCTTTCCAGGGAAAGGGCAGGCTGGCTTATTCTGATAGGAGCGCCCTTTTTAGTCCCACCACCATCCTAACTGCAGGCAAGTTTAAATAGTCCATTAAATGTACTCACCAATTGATGCAGTGAAAAGGGCATACCTGTGTGTGTGACGGACAGTCAGGCTCACAGAGAAAAGGGCATACCTGGGTGTGTGACGGCCAGTCAGACTCACAGAGAAAAGGGCATACCTGGGTGTGTGACGGCCAGTCAGACTCACAGAGAAAAGGGCATACCTGTGTGTGTGACGGACAGTCAGGCTCACAGAGAAAAGGGCATACCTGGGTGTGTGACAGCCAGTCAGACTCACAGAGAAAAGGGCATACCTGGGTGTGTGACGGCCAGTCAGACTCACAGAGAAAAGGGCATACCTGGGTGTGTGATGGTCAGTCAGGCTCACAGAGAAAAGGGCATACCTGTGTGTGTGACGGCCAGTCAGACTCACAGAGAAAAGGGCATACCTGGGTGTGTGACGGCCAGTCAGACTCACAGAGAAAAGGGCATACCTGGGTGTGTGATGGCCAGTCAAGCTCACAGAGAAAAGGGCATACCTGGGTGTGTGACGGCCAGTCAGACTCACAGAGAAAAGGGCATATCTGGGTGTGTGATGGCCAGTCAGGCTCACAGAGAAAAGGGCATACCTGGGTGTGTGACGGCCAGTCAGACTCACAGAGAAAAGGGCATACCTGGGTGTGTGATGGCCAGTCAGGCTCATAGAGAAAAGGGTATACCTGGGTGTGTGACGGACAGTCAAGCTCACAGAGAAAAGGGCATACCTGGGTGTGTGACGCCCGTCAGGCTCACAGAGTATATGAGATGGCACTGGCTCCTTTGGCCTTGCTTTAGTTTTAATATTTCACCATGAACATTATATCATTATGTGCAACAAAATACTCCTAAAATCACGTCATACACACCAAACTCAGAAATAGCTAAAGATAAAGTTTGACCCCCCACCCCCGTAAGGCAAATTGGAAAGCGTATACCATAACCCCTTAGCCTCAGAAGATATCAACCATCTGTCCTCTAGTGTTGTCAATTAGAGAGAGAAATGCTATGATTAATTCAACAACCCTAACAAGGGTAATATATAGTTTGTTGGCAGGTTTAGTTGCATAGCTTTCCTTATAATTACTGCACATGTTTCTTGAATCATTTAATAACACTTCTTAACAGTCCGCTGCTTTGAACACAATATGGATTTCCCATTAGAGTTCAGGCATTCTGGATTACCCTCATAGTTAGGGGATACTTGAAAGAAAGATAAACTGTGTTCAAACTGTGTTCTATTCTGATTTAACTGCAATAATGATACCAATAATTGAGCTCTTGATGGTCAACTCGAATTCTAATACAGATGTAGGATCCTGATGCAATATAACTTTCTTGTATCAACCCCTACAAAAATGTCCTTGAATTATAATCCACATCATTTTGCATTTCCTGATGCTACAGTATTCCTGCTGTAGCAAACTGGCTCAAATTAAGATCCTACATCTGTAGCACCTTGGTACAATCCATTTCACTTCAGGCACCAATAATAAACAACGGTCTGTTGTAAAAGACTAAACCCTGCAGTAAACTCAAGATGTTGTGGCTGAGAGACCAAGGGATGGTGAAAATATGCCTGAGAAAAAAAAAAAGTGCAGCACTCACTAGAATATGATTTGCAATTGAAGCTTTGTGCATGTAGCAGCATGTTGCTAAACCACACATTTACGTTTCAGCTTGTGCCTTTCTCAGAGCCTGTGTGGATGGCGATCTGAGGAAGGCAGGCACGTGTGCTTTAGTAAGATGTTGCGATTTATGAGTTAATCCTTGGTTCATAATAAATAGAAATCATTGTTTAGTGTTTCTGTATCAATATAGATGTTTTAAAAAAGTTAAAAAGTTTTGACCCCCAACCAAAAACACCTACATCTGCCAATAATAATTTGATATTTAGGACCTTTATTTGTATCTAGGTTTCTGTGGAGACATAATATCAAGTCATCCATACCACCAGAGGGTGGAGGTGGACCTGAATCTGTGATTTTTACTTGATAGACAGATAATCTGCCAAGATAAAGATCCTAAGAGTGTACTTTTCTATACCACATATTGTGTGAGTGTAAAAAAACTAAATGACCTTATTTTTGTCCATATACAAATCAGTCAATGGTATGAAAAGTCTATCAATGGTATAAATACCTGATATAACTGCAATACAGGATTCAGATACACTCTGAATCTACAGAGAGATCTGTATTGGTGTGTATTCTCAGCAAAGTGGTCATTCTAGGGCAAATGTACAACAAGTATTTATTTGATTGCAGGTCTCCCTGGAGATATAATATTAAGTTATACATATCATCAGAGGGGGAGGGGGACCTGTATCGTTGATTTTGACCAGATACACAGATCACCTGCAGAAATGAAGCATCTTATGTACTCACCTATAACTAGGTATGACCATGTACAAAAACTAAATGACCTTACATATATCTCAAAGCCATACAAAAATTGTAGGTGTGTCCAAACTTTTGACTGGTACTGTACATTTAACACTTTTGATTTTGCTGTGTATATAAGGATTTATTATTTGGGAAACTAATTATTCTATAGTATACACAGCACTACACATAATTAAACGTAAATCAAACATGCAAATACATTAATTGTTTTAGTGCTGAACATTTTCTGTCTCAAATTAGTTCCTTTGCAAGAGTAGTTAGTATGTAGTTAGTGTTAACACCGAAGTAAAAATGTAACGGGATTCTTCTTTGAAGGAGAGGCAGACCAAAACGCAGCGTGGTTATTGTGATACATCTTTAATAAAGACGAAAATAGAACAATATACAAAACAAGAAAATGTGAAAAACCGAAAACAGCCCTATCTGGTGTAACAAACACAAAGACAGGAACAATCACCCACAAACCCCAACACCAAACAGGCTACCTAAATATGGTTCCCAATCAGAGACAATGACTAACACCTGCCTCTGATTGAGAACCATATCAGGCCAAACACAGAAACAGACAAACTAGACACACAACATAGAATGCCCACTCAGATCACACCCTGACCAAACAAAACATAGAAACATACAAAGCAAACTATGGTCAGGGTGTGACAGTACCCCCCCCAAGGTGCGGACTCCGGTGGGCATCTGTCCGCAGTGGCGGCTCTGGTGCTGGACATGGCCCCCACTTCACCATAGTCTTAGTCCGCCACATTGTCCGCTTCCGTGGCCTCCTAACCACGGCGACCCTTCTAAATGACCCCACTGGACTGAGGGGCAGCTCGGGACAGAGGGGCAGCTCGGGACAGAGGGGTAGCTCCGTACTGGCTGACGACTCTGGCGGATCCTGGCTGACTGGCGGCTCTGGCGGATCCTGGCTGACTGGCGGCTCTGGCTGCTCTATGCTGACTGGCGGCTCTGGCTGCTCCATGCAGACTGGCGGCTCTGGCTGCTCCATGCAGACTGGCGGATCTGGCTGCTCCATGCAGACTGGCGGCTCTGGCTGCTCCATGCAGACTGGCGGCTCTGGCTGCTCCATGCAGACTGGCGGCTCTGGCTGCTCCATGCAGACTGGCGGCTCTGGCTGCTCCATGCAGACTGGCGGCTCTGGCTGCTCCATGCAGACTGGCGGCTCTGGCTGCTCCATGCAGACTGGCGGCTCTGGCTGCTCCATGCAGACTGGCGGCTCTGGCTGCTCCTTGCAGACTGGCGGCTCTGGCTGCTCCTTGCAGACTGGCGGCTCTGGCTGCTCCTTGCAGACTGGCGGCTCTGGCTGCTCCTTGCAGACTGGCGGCTCTGGCTGCTCCTTGCAGACTGGCGGCTCTGGCAGCTCCTTGCAGACTGGCGGCTCTGGCAGCTCCTTGCAGACTGGCAGCTCTGGTAGCTCCTGGCAGACTGGCAGCTCTGGCAGCTCCTTGCAGACTGGCATCTCTGGCAGCTCCTTGCAGACTGGCAGCTCTGGCAGCTCCTTGCAGACTGGCAGCTCTGGCAGCTCCTTGCAGACTGGCAGCTCTGGCAGCTCCTTGCAGACTGGCAGCTCTGGCAGCTCCTTGCAGACTGGCAGCTCCTTGCAGACTGGCAGCTCCTTGCAGACTGGCAGCTCCTTACAGACTGGCAGCTCAGGCAGCGCTGGACAGGTAGGAGACTCTGGCAGCGCTGAACAGGCGGGAGACTCCGGCAGCGCAGTAGAGGAGGAAGGCTCAGGCAGAGCTGGACAGGCGGGAGACTCCGGCAGCGCTGTGAGCATGAACAGACCAACTGGAAAGTGTCTTCACTGATATTTATTTTCAACCTCTCCCTGTCCGAGTCTGTAATACCAACATGTTTTAAGCAGACCCCAATAGTGCCTATGCCCAAGAACACTAAGGTAACCTGTATAAACGACTACCGACCCGTAGCACTCATGTCTGTAGTCATGAAGTGCTTCAAAAGGCTGGTCATGGCGTACATCAACGTCATTATCACAGAAACACTAGACACACTCCAATTTGCATACCACCCCAACAGATTCACAGATAATGCAGTTTCTATTGCACTCCACACTGCCCTTTCCCACCTGGACAAAAGGAACACCTATATGAGAATGCTATTCATTGACTACAGCTCAGCGTTCAACACCATAGAGCCCTCAAACCGTATTAATAAGCTAAGGACCCTGGGACTAAACACCTCCCTCTGCAACTGGATGCTCGACTTCCTGATGGGCCACCCCCAGGTGGTAAGGGTAGGTAACAACACATCCGCCATGCTGATCCTCAACACAGGGGCCCCTCAGGGGTGCATGCTCAGTCCCCTCCTGTACTCCCTGTTCACTTATGACTGCAAAGCCAGGCACAACTCCAACACCATCATTAAGTTTTCCGATGACACAACTGTGTCCGACACCGACAATGACGAGACAGCCTATAGGGAGGAGGTCAGAGACCTGGCTGTGTGGTGTCAGGACAACAACCTCTCCCTCAATGTGATCAAAACAAAGGAGATGATTGTGGACTACAGGAAAAAGAGGACTGAGCACGCCCCCATTCTCATCAACAGGGCTAGGCTACCAGGGCTAGGGTACCTGGGTCGACAGGTATTGGGCCAGTGACCGCAAGGTTGCTGGATTAAATCCTGAGCTGACAAGGTAAAAATATGTTGTTCTGCCCCTGAACAAGACAGTTAACCCACTGTTCTTAGGCTGTCATTGTAAATAAGTATTTGTTCTTAACTGACTTGCCTTGTTAAATAAAGGTTATGTAAAATATTTCAAAAATAAAGAGCTGCAGTGGAGCCGGTTGAGAGCTTGAAGTTCATAGTTGTCCACATCACCAACAAACTGACAAGCGGTACCAATACCATTTGCAAACCCCTGTGGTTAACATAGAGATTCTGGGAACATCAGAAGGTGGGGGAAAATGAACTATATTCTGGTAATCCGACCAATTGAACATATGCGGTGGTGCTTAATGAATATGATGTCAGTTCGGTTGTCATCTGAGACATTCTCATCAATGATAAAATGGCATAAACTCTACATTGGAAAGTCTACACATCAGAGTTATCAGATTCACATGGAATTGTTGTTCAATTTAAATGTTTGAATATGAAATTATTTGTGATGGGATGAAATGTGATTTTAGCTTCTAAAATGTGAGATTAGCATTTTCATAAGGTAGGGCTCTGCTCAATCAGTGTCCCGCCCCTGTGAAGGGACATGGGCTTTAGAACTTTTCAAACACGCCCTCCTCTCCCTTCCTATATAAAGCCTTAACAACAATATAACCTCCTGTTCCGAGCATGTGAGGACGACGGTCTGATGTCAGAATGGTTCAGATAATAACTACAGAACGAAGCCAACATCAGCGTGAGCTTTGGTTGCGAATGGTATGAACTTTGAACTCTTATTCACTACAGGAGTGATACCTCCTAGCCATAGCAACAGCAGCTCCAAATGGTTGGGAAGGAACAGACAGAGTATCCCGTCTACCACACAACGACGTTACTACAACGTATCCAATTTACCAGCAAAGACATTCTTCAAAGGACAAAGGACTCGGTTGGGCAACACGGCCTTCCATTTACCACCAACCTACCGAAGCGCAGCTCAGAGTAAATATTTATTGCATTTTCCTTTTCCAAATGGGCGGTAATTTAGAATGCATAAGATACTGTATTTATGATAGCACAGCTTCTCCCTGTGTCCCTCAGTCTTCCCGCTCTTTCACTCAAACCCAGCCCCTTTTCTTTTGTGTAACCAGCTGTCATATCTGTTCCGTCCGCTAAGGACGTTTTCTTTTATGACGTAATTTGTAATCAAGTTATGATTAATTATGTGTATGTGTAATTAGTTAGGTATTTAGAAAATAAATAATTAAGCCCAATTTTGTATTGCTGATTCAACTTGTTAGCCAGGTGTGCATTGCTACGGTTTTCTAGGTGTGAAGGAGAGTCGGACCAAAATGCAGCGTGTAGATTGCGATCCATGTTTAATGAACAACGTAAACACGAATAAACAAACACTACAAAACAAAGAACGTAATGAACGAAACGAAAACCGAAACAGCCTATACTTGTGAAAACTAACAACAATAGGAACAAGGACACTAAGACAATCACCCACGACAAACTCAAAGAATATGGCTGCCTAAATATGGTTCCCAATCAGAGACAACGATAAACACCTGCCTCTGATTGAGAACCACTTCAGACAGCCATAGACTTATCTAGAACACCCCACTAGCTACAATCCCCCATATATACACACCACATACAAAAACCCATGCCACACCCTGGCCTGACCAAATAAATAAAGATAAACACAAAATACTTCGACCAGGGCGTGACAACGACAAGTAAAATACATTTATTTACTCATATCTGCTGTCCTGCGCCTGACTCCTCTACACCAGCTACACACAGACTACATTACACCCTGTTTGGGTCAATAAACATCTGTGACTCTAGCTGTCTGCATCTGGGTCTTATCCTGAGTTCTAATACTCATGAAGTGTGAAGGAGGAAAGATGTGAAAGTCACAGGAGTATATGTAAAATAATGTTAAAAGAAAAGCTTGCTTATTTTATCCGGGGAAAATTCTTCAAGATCTGGCATAGTGGCAATCAAAGGGAATCAATCAAATGAACAGGTCTCAACAAAATTATATTTAGGTAAGATACAGTCGTTTTCAATCCATGAAGAAAAAGCTTTTTATTTATCTATTGGTGAAGACCTCTCCATAAGGGTAGCATCACTGTTACATTTCCATAAACCTCAAGACAGGCTTTGTGTGAAGACACAAAGGTTGATTGATTGCCTTTATATCTTCTTCGTCATTATGCTACAAGTATTCCACATAATATATCAGGTAACCTTCAGTCGACTACGGGCAACAATAAACACTTGTCAAACGAGACAGAAATAATGTAGTGCCCTTTGCAGGAAGAAACACAAATTAGCAATTTCTCGCAAAATACATGGTATGTCAATTCAAATTCGGATGGGCCCCACATTTTCAATTATTGTCTGAATTATTTCATACATCTTGTTTTGTTCATCTTACCTTAACTTGATTGTCTTACCTTAACTCAATCGTCTTATCTTAACTGAATTATCTTAACTGAATTATCTTAACTTAATTATCTTACCTTAAATCCATTAATCTGGGAGAATTTTCATGACCCTCCTTCTTATCGGATAATTAATGGTTTCCCTGTGTGTGTGTGTATGCGAGAGAGAGCGATAACAAGAACATTATGAGACTAGTATCACTGTCTAGAAGCAACCAACAACCAATGATATTTTCTAAGGGGTAAGCGAGAGCCATTAGCAACACATTGGTAGTGTGTGTTAAAGTCATGAACTAGATAATATTTCTGGAAAAAAGTCTGACAAATGTGAAAATCCAAGAGACGTGTTATGTCAGTAGATTAAGTTGATATGGTCCTGGGCTTCAGTTTGAGAACTTCGAGATCATCATTAACATCAGTAAATATTTCACAGAAATGTTGCGTTTCGAAGGAACAAAACTTGTCTATCACACTACGTTACAAGCAAGTCAGGTGAATGAGTAATGAAACGTTGGCTCTTTAAAAAGCTCCAATCAGATCCACCAGTCTCTACAGACTTAATTACCTTCTCCCCTCTCTCACTTTAGCAAAGGGTGGCATGTTTGTGCCTCCAAATCCATATTATATAATCTCTGAGGTCATTCACAAAACCCCAGCCAGAAAGTGAATTGTCTGTGAACCTCCCACCTAGACAGGGTTTCCTCCTCCTTCCTTTCCGCCTTCCTCACACTCACTGAGTTCTAACAGTCAAGGTCTTATGGGTAAGAAAAGGTGAAGCGGGGGAAGCTGTTTGAAGCGCTGTTCATTTTAGTTGGAGGTGTCCAATTAGTTTGGTTTTCCCAGTCCCATAACGTTGAGTGATGGTGGGCCCGAATGTACAAAATGAAAGCCCAGGTATATGATGTAATGATGCATTTCCAAAATTGCATGTGACCCCAGCAAAAGACCCTGGACCTCGTTAAATGCAAATGGAAAAGCATGTCTAATTATTTCATTTAGACTTATAATTCTACACTGGAGAAAAAAATATTTGAACTGGAAATGATTAGAACTCGTTTCTGTTACGGGTAAGATAAGAAGTGTCACACGGGGTAGTGACAGTCACCATAGTATAGCACTGTTTTCCCCCCCAAAAGCCGCAGTGGCAATCGTGGCAAAAGTTCAGAAAGAATTCTAAATCAACAGAAGCAGAAGCTTTCTAATTTCAGTGAAAAACAATACAGTGAAAAGAGGGGCCCTTTGTGGAGAGATTTCAATCATTTTCAGCCCAGCCACTACCCGTGACACTGGCTTTCCTCTTGAGCCCAGAGGCATGTTACCAATCCCTGGAGGACATTGCTGGGTGCAAATGATATTCTCTCCTATCCTCAAGGCTACAGACATGATACTATGGAGTCGCTGGTTGATGGATATCACCATATTTTTTATCTTCATCTGACTGTTTGATCTGAAACATCAAATAGTTATCTCTGCTTGCTGACCTCAAGACTACCTCAAACTGGTGATAACGCCCCTAACATGTATGCCAGGATAACATTAATTAAAGACACCTAAATCTATGAAATTTGTCATCATATTGAGTAAATTCAACAATACGTTTTAGAATTGCTGTTCTTTTTCCATCTTCATCTGTTCTATGGGTGTACAGCAGAAGGAGAATGGGCAGAAGAGAATATAAACTTTCTCCATTACAAACAAACAGAATAGGCCGTGGTCCACAGGCTAACGTTTACTCAAGAGAAGTGCCCAGCGCTCAGAGGCCTCATAGAGAAAAGCAAACACCAGCCTTTATCCCCTTATCATCCTTGCCTAGAGGAGGGAATACAATTGTTGCTTCGAGTTCTGAAGAGGCCTGGTGGATGCTTAGAGATCACAGGTCATGTTAGCACTATCCCGAGGTTTGAGCTGACATTTAAAATGGGGATTTGGCCAGCATTTCTCTACGGTGTCTGTGGCTACCGGAAATCGGCTTAGATGAAAAGCTACTTTCCGATTCACACTCGCCAGAGCTTGGAAATGAGGTGAGCTATGAGCCTTGAAGACTATGCCAATGTTGGGGCCCTTAGGAGCCTTGCCTCGGAATGTGGCCGAGCAAATGTGAAGGTTGGATGCCAGGCGCTATGGTGCTGTATCTACACGGTAGAGTGTATACTCTGTGGAGTATCTTTTGTATCGCTACACGGTAGAGTGTATACTCTGTGGAGTATCTGCTGTATTTCTACACGGTAGAGTGTGTACTCTGTGGAGTATCTGCTGTATCTCTACACGGTAGAGTGTATACTCTGTGGAGTATTACACAGTAGAGTGTATACTCTGTGGAGTATCTGCTGTATCTCTACACGGTAGAGTGTATACTCTGTGAAGTATCTGAGCACTCCACACTGCAGATACAGTCCTCCCATGATATACTGGCACAATCAAAATCCATGGGTAGAAGTCAAAAAATGGCAAAAGCATATGAGATTTTTATATTATTTATTTAACTAGGCAAGTCAGTTAAGAACAAATTCTTATTTTACAATGACGGCCTACCCCGGCCAAACCCTCCCCGAACCTGGACGATGCTGGGCCAATGGTGATACAGACCAGACCAGAACCAGGGTCTGTAAAATAAGCCATGGATTCAGAAATGTACCTAATTACACAACGAAAGGAATGTCTTAACTCCTAGGTTTGGTTATTACAGCATGCTTGAGCAGAGGGTTTAAGATGGGAGTCAAATGCAATCTATGGGAGGATGTTTGTACAAACTGAATTGTCAGTTAGTGAATTTGGGTTATCACAGGGGCAGTGCAGTGCAGGAGTACCACTACAACTTTTACATTAATCAGGATACCAAAATAGCTTCTGAGAGATCTGATTAACGATTGACAAAATAATGAAATCTGAGATAATATCACAGAAGAACATAGAGAGAGTAAAGGATCTCTCGAACAGTAGATGTCTATGTGTCCTCTCTGGCTCATTATTCCCAAACTGTACCAGGGGCGTAATGGCCAAGACAAAGAGGCATTGGCAGCACACCCAGAGAGAGGCAGGCTTCTAGACCATTCTCAGACTGCAGAGAAAATAGATCTGAGATGCCTTTTTCAAACTTCAACATCCCGGGATGCCATAGTCCCTGGGCGAAAGAAGTCCATCCTCGTAGAAGAAGTCATATGGCCACGTAGCAGCAAATTGCAAGCTTTCCCTTTTTGGGTGACGAAGGGAGACGAGACGAGACGAGCAAAGACGAGACGAGAGGAGAGCAAAGGCCATCTAGCTATAGTTACACACCACGCTATGCTTATTGTGAAACAGAGAGAAGGTAGTGGACCACACTATGCTTATTGTGAAACAGAGAGTAGGTAGTGGACCACTCTATGCTTATTGTGAAACAGAGAGAAGGTAGTGGACCAATCTATGCTTATTGTGAAACAGAGAGTAGGTAGTGGACCACTCTATGCTTATTGTGAAACATAGAGAAGGTAGTGGACCACTCTATGCTTATTGTGAAAATGAGAGTAGGTAGTGGACCACTCTATGCTTATTGTGAAACAGAGAGAAGGTAGTGGACCACTCTATGCTTATTGTGAAACTGAGAGTAGGTAGTGGACCACTCTATGCTTATTGTGAAACAGAGAGAAAGTAGTGGACCACTCTATGCTTATTGTGAAACAGAGAGTAGGTAGTGGACCACTCTATGCTTATTGTGAAACAGAGAGAAGGTAGTGGACCACTCTATGCTTACTGTGAAACAGAGAGTAGGTAGTGTACCACTCTATGCTTATTGTGAAACAGAGAGTAGGTAGTGGACCACTCTATGCTTATTGTGAAACAGAGAGAAGGTAGTGGACCACTCTATGCTTATTGTGAAACTGAGAGTAGGTAGTGGACCACTCTATGCTTATTGTGAAACAGAGAGTAGGTAGTGGACCACTCTATGCTTATTGTGAAACAGAGAGTAGGTAGTGGACCACTCTATGCTTATTGTGAAACAGAGAGAAGGTAGTGGACCACTCTATGCTTATTGTGAAACAGAGAGTAGTTAGTGGACCACTCTATGCTTATTGTGAAACAGAGAGTAGGTAGTGGACCACTCTATGCTTATTGTGAAACAGAGAGTAGGTAGTGGACCACTATATGCTTATTGTGAAACAGAGAGAAGGTAGTGGACCACTCTATGCTTATTGTGAAACAGAGAGTAGTTTGTGGACCACTCTATGCTTATTGTGAAACAGAGAGTAGGTAGTGGACCACTCTATGCTTATTGTGAAACAGAGAGTAGGTAGTGGACCCCTATATGCTTATTGTGAAACAGAGAGTAGGTAGTGGACTACTCTATGCTTATTGTGAAACAGAGATTAGCTAGTGGACCACACTATGCTTATTGTGAAACAGAGAGTAGTTAGTGGACCACACTATGCTTATTGTGAAACAGAGAGTAGGTAGTGGACCACTCTATGCTTATTGTGAAACAGAGAGTAGGTAGTGGACCACTCTATGCTTATTGTGAAACAGAGAGTAGGTAGTGGACCACTCTATGCTTATTGTGAAACAGAGAGAAGGTAGTGGACCACTCTATGCTTATTGTGAAACAGAGAGAAGGTAGTGGACCACTCTATGCTTATTGTGAAACTGAGAGTAGGTAGTGGACCACTCTATGCTTACTGTGAAACAGAGAGAAATTAGTAGACCACTCTATGCTTATTGTGAAACAGAGAGTAGGTAGTGGACCACTCTATGCTTATTGTGAAACAGAGAGTAGGTAGTGGACCACTCTATGCTTGTTTTGAAACAGAGAGTAGGTAGTGGACCACACTATGCTTATTGTGAAACAGAGAGAAGGTAGTGGACCACTCTATGCTTATTGTGAAACAGAGAGTAGGTAGTGGACCACTCTATGCTTGTTTTGAAACAGAGAGTAGGTAGTGGACCACACTATGCTTATTGTGAAACAGAGAGAAGGTAGTGGACCACTCTATGCTTGTTTTGAAACAGAGAGAAGGTAGTGGACCACTCTATGCTTATTGTGAAACAGAGAGTAGGTAGTGGACCACTCTATGCTTGTTTTGAAACAGAGAGTAGGTAGTGGACCACACTATGCTTATTGTGAAACAGAGAGAAGGTAGTGGACCACTCTATGCTTATTGTGAAACAGAGAGTAGGTAGTGGACCACTCTATGCTTGTTTTGAAACAGAGAGTAGGTAGTGGACCACACTATGCTTATTGTGAAACAGAGAGAAGGTAGTGGACCACTCTATGCTTATTGTGAAACAGAGAGAAGGTAGTGGACCACTCTATGCTTATTGTGAAACAGAGAGTAGGTAGTGGACCACTCTATGCTTATTGTGAAACATAGAGAAGGTAGTGGACCACACTATGCTTATTGTGAAACAGAGAGAAGGTAGTGGACCACTCTATGCTTATTGTGAAACATAGAGAAGGTAGTGGACCACTCTATGCTTATTGTGAAAATGAGAGTAGGTAGTGGACCACTCTATGCTTATTGTGAAACAGAGAGTAGGTAGTGGACCACTCTATGCTTATTGTGAAACAGAGAGAAGGTAGTGGACCACTCTATGCTTATTGTGAAACTGAGAGTAGGTAGTGGACCACTCTATGCTTATTGTGAAACAGAGAGAAAATAGTAGACCACTCTATGCTTATTGTGAAACAGAGAGTAGTTTGTGGACCACTCTATGCTTATTGTGAAACAGAGAGAAGGTACTGGACCACTCTATGCTTATTGTGAAACAGAGAGTAGTTTGTGGACCACTCTATGCTTATTGTGAAACAGAGAGAAAGTAGTGGACCACTCTATGCTTATTGTGAAACAGAGAGTAGGTAGTGGACCACTCTATGCTTATTGTGAAACAGAGAGTAGGTAGTGGACCACTCTATGCTTATTGTGAAACAGAGAGTAGGTTGTGGACCACTCTATGCTTATTGTGAAACAGAGAGTAGGTAGTGGACAACTCTATGCTTATTGTGAAACAGAGAGAAGGTCGTGGACCACTCTATGCTTATTGTGAAACAGAGAGAAGGTAGTGGACCACTCTATGCTTATTGTGAAACAGAGAGAAATTAGTAGACCACTCTATGCTTATTGTGAAACTGAGAGTAGGTAGTGGACCACTCTATGCTTATTGTGAAACTGAGAGTAGGTAGTGGACCACTCTATGCTTATTGTGAAACAGAGAGAAGGTAGTGGACCACTCTATGCTTATTGTGAAACTGAGAGTAGGTAGTGGACCACTCTATGCTTATTGTGAAACAGAGAGAAATTAGTAGACCACTCTATGCTTATTGTGAAACAGAGAGTAGGTAGTGGACCACTCTATGCTTATTGTGAAACAGAGAGTAGGTAGTGGACCACTATATGCTTATTGTGAAACAGAGAGTAGGTAGTGGACTACTCTATGCTTATTGTGAAACAGAGATTAGCTAGTGGACCACACTATGCTTATTGTGAAACAGAGAGTAGTTAGTGGACCACACTATGCTTATTGTGAAACAGAGAGTAGGTAGTTGACCACTCTATGCTTATTGTGAAACAGAGAGAAGGTAGTGGACCACTCTATGCTTATTGTGAAACTGAGAGTAGGTAGTGGACCACTCTATGCTTATTGTGAAACAGAGAGAAATTAGTAGACCACTCTATGCTTATTGTGAAACAGAGAGTAGGTAGTGGACCACTCTATGCTTATTGTGAAACAGAGAGTAGGTAGTGGACCACTATATGCTTATTGTGAAACAGAGAGTAGGTAGTGGACTACTCTATGCTTATTGTGAAACAGAGATTAGCTAGTGGACCACACTATGCTTATTGTGAAACAGAGAGTAGGTAGTGGACCACTCTATGCTTATTGTGAAACAGAGAGTAGGTAGTGGACCACACTATGCTTATTGTGAAACAGAGAGTAGGTAGTGGACCACTCTATGCTTATTGTGAAACAGAGAGTAGGTAGTGGACCACTCTATGCTTATTGTGAAACAGTGAGAAGGTAGTGGACCACTGTTTGATTATTGTGAAACAGAGAGAAAGTAGTGGACCACTATGAGCTTTTTGTGAAACAGAGAGAAGGTAGTGGACCACTCTATGCTTATTGTGAAACAGAGAGAAGGTAGTGGACCACTCTATGCTTATTGTGAAACAGAGAGAAGTTAGTGGACCACTCTATGCTTATTGTGAAACAGAGAGAAAGTAGTGGACCACTCTATGCTTATTGTGAAACAGAGAGTAGGTTGTGGACCACTCTATGCTTATTGTGAAACAGAGAGTAGGTAGTGGACCACTCTATGCTTATTGTGAAACAGAGAGAAGGTCGTGGACCACTCTATGCTTATTGTGAAACAGAGAGAAGGTAGTGGACCACTCTATGCTTATTGTGAAACAGAGAGTAGGTTGTGGACCACTCTATGCTTATTGTGAAACAGAGAGTAGGTAGTTGACCACTCTATGCTTATTGTGAAACAGAGAGTAGGTAGTGGACCACTCTATGCTTGTTTTGAAACAGAGAGTAGGTAGTGGACCACACTATGCTTATTGTGAAACAGAGAGAAGGTAGTGGACCACTCTATGCTTATTGTGAAACAGAGAGTAGGTAGTTGACCACTCTATGCTTATTGTGAAACAGAGAGAAGGTAGTGGACCACTCTATGCTTATTGTGAAACAGAGAGAAGGTAGTGGACCACTCTATGCTTATTGTGAAACAGAGAGAAGGTAGTGGACCACTCTATGCTTATTGTGAAACAGAGAGTAGGTAGTGGACCACTCTATGCTTATTGTGAAACAGAGAGAAGGTAGTGGACCACTCTATGGTTATTGTGAAACAGAGAGTAGGTTGTGGACCACTCTATGCTTATTGTGAAACAGAGAGTAGGTAGTTGACCACTCTATGCTTATTGTGAAACAGAGAGTAGGTAGTGGACCACTCTATGCTTGTTTTGAAACAGAGAGTAGGTAGTGGACCACACAATGCTTATTGTGAAACAGAGAGAAGGTAGTGGACCACTCTATGCTTATTGTGAAACAGAGAGAAGTTAGTGGACCACTCTATGCTTATTGTGAAAAAGAGACTAGGTAGTGGACCACTCTATGCTTATTGTGAAACAGAGAGAAGGTAGTGGACCACTCTATGCTTATTGTGAAACAGAGAGTAGGTAGTGGACCACTCTATGCTTATTGTGAAACAGAGAGAAGGTAGTGTACCACTCTATGCTTATTGTGTAACAGAGAGAAGGTATTGGACCACTGTGAGCTTATTGTGAAACAGAGAGAAGGTAGTGGCACACTCTTGCCTACTGTGAAACAGAGAGTTGGTTGTGGACCACTGTGAGATTATTGTGAAACAGAGAGAAAGTAGTGGACCAATCTATCCTTATTGTGAAACAGAGAGAAGGTAGTGAACCACTCTATGCTTATTGTGAAACAGAGAGTAGGTAGTGGACCACTCTATGCTTATTGTGAAACAGAGAGTAGGAAGTGGACCACTCTATGCTTACTGTGAAACAGAGAGTAGGTAGTGGACCACTCTATGCTTATTGTGAAACAGAGAGAAGGTAGTGGACCACTCTATGCTTACTGTGTAACAGAGAGAAGGTAGTGGACCACTCTATGCTTATTGTGAAACAGAGAGTAGTTTGTGGACCACTCTATGCTTATTGTGAAACAGAGAGAAGGTAGTGGACCACTGTGAGATTATTGTGAAACAGAGAGAAAGTAGTGGACCACTCTATCCCTATTGTGAAACAGAGAGAAGGTAGTGGACCACTCTATGCTTGTTTTGAAACAGAGAGTAGGTAGTGGACCACACTATGCTTATTGTGAAACAGAGAGAAGGTAGTGGACCACTCTATGCTTATTGTGAAACAGAGAGTAGGTAGTTGACCACTCTATGCTTATTGTGAAACAGAGAGAAGGTAGTGGACCACTCTATGCTTATTGTGAAACAGAGAGAAGGTAGTGGACCACTCTATGTTTATTGTGAAACAGAGAGAAGGTAGTGGACCACTCTATGCTTATTGTGAAACAGAGAGTAGGTAGTGGACCACTCTATGCTTATTGTGAAACAGAGAGAAGGTAGTGGACCACTCTATGGTTATTGTGAAACAGAGAGTAGGTTGTGGACCACTCTATGCTTATTGTGAAACAGAGAGTAGGTAGTTGACCACTCTATGCTTATTGTGAAACAGAGAGTAGGTAGTGGACCACTCTATGCTTGTTTTGAAACAGAGAGTAGGTAGTGGACCACACTATGCTTATTGTGAAACAGAGAGAAGGTAGTGGACCACTCTATGCTTATTGTGAAACAGAGAGAAGTTAGTGGACCACTCTATGCTTATTGTGAAAAAGAGACTAGGTAGTGGACCACTCTATGCTTATTGTGAAACAGAGAGAAGGTAGTGGACCACTCTATGCTTATTGTGAAACAGAGAGTAGGTAGTGGACCACTCTATGCTTATTGTGAAACAGAGAGAAGGTAGTGTACCACTCTATGCTTATTGTGTAACAGAGAGAAGGTATTGGACCACTGTGAGCTTATTGTGAAACAGAGAGAAGGTAGTGGCACACTCTTGCCTACTGTGAAACAGAGAGTTGGTTGTGGACCACTGTGAGATTATTGTGAAACAGAGAGAAAGTAGTGGACCAATCTATCCTTATTGTGAAACAGAGAGAAGGTAGTGAACCACTCTATGCTTATTGTGAAACAGAGAGTAGGTAGTGGACCACTCTATGCTTATTGTGAAACAGAGAGTAGGAAGTGGACCACTCTATGCTTACTGTGAAACAGAGAGTAGGTAGTGGACCACTCTATGCTTATTGTGAAACAGAGAGAAGGTAGTGGACCACTCTATGCTTATTGTGAAACAGAGAGAAGGTAGTGGACCACTCTATGCTTATTGTGAAAAAGAGACTAGGTAGTGGACCACTCTATGCTTACTGTGTAACAGAGAGAAGGTAGTGGACCACTCTATGCTTATTGTGAAACAGAGAGTAGTTTGTGGACCACTCTATGCTTATTGTGAAACAGAGAGAAGGTAGTGGACCACTGTGAGATTATTGTGAAACAGAGAGAAAGTAGTGGACCACTCTATCCCTATTGTGAAACAGAGAGAAGGTAGTGGACCACTCTATGCTTATTGTGAAACAGAGAGTAGGTAGTGGACCACTCTATGCTTATTGTGAAACAGAGAGTAGGTAGTGGACCACTCTATGCTTATTGTGAAACAGAGAGAAGGTAGTGTACCACTCTATGCTTATTGTGAAACAGAGAGTAGGTAGTGGACCACTCTATGCTTATTGTGTAACAGAGAGAAGGTATTGGACCACTGTGAGCTTATTGTGAAACAGAGAGAAGGTAGTGGCCCACTCTATGCCTACTGTGAAACAGAGAGTTGGTAGTTGACCACTGTGAGATTATTGTGAAACAGAGAGAAGGTAGTGGACCACTCTATCCCTATTGTGAAACAGAGAGTAGGTAGTGTACCACTCTATGCTTATTGTGAAACAGAGAGTAGGTAGTGGACCACTCTATGCTTATTGTGAAACAGAGAGTAGGAAGTGGACCACTCTATGCTTACTGTGAAACAGAGAGTAGGTAGTGGACCACTCTATGCTTATTGTGAAACAGAGAGAAGGTAGTGGACCACTCTATGCTTATTGTGAAACAGAGAGAAGGTAGTGGACCACTCTATGCTTATTGTGAAAAAGAGACTAGGTAGTGGACCACTCTATGCTTACTGTGTAACAGAGAGAAGGTAGTGGATCACTGTGAGCTTTTTGTGAAACAGAGAGAAGGAAGTGGCCCACTCTATGCTTATTGTGAAACAGAGAGAAGGTAGTGGACCACTCTATGCTTATTGTGAAACAGAGAGTAGTTTGTGGACCACTCTATGCTTATTGTGAAACAGAGAGAAGGTAGTGGACCACTGTGAGATTATTGTGAAACAGAGAGAAAGTAGTGGACCACTCTATGCTTATTGTGAAACAGAGAGTAGGTTGTGGACCACTCTATGCTTATTGTGAAACAGAGAGTAGGTAGTTGACCACTCTATGCTTATTGTGAAACAGAGAGTAGGTAGTGGACCACTCTATGCTTGTTTTGAAACAGAGAGTAGGTAGTGGACCACACTATGCTTATTGTGAAACAGAGAGAAGGTAGTGGACCACTCTATGCTTATTGTGAAACAGAGAGAAGGTAGTGGACCACTCTATGCTTATTGTGAAACAGAGAGAAGGTAGTGGACCACTCTATGCTTATTGTGAAACAGAGAGTAGGTAGTGGACCACTCTATGCTTATTGTGAAACAGAGAGAAGGTAGTGGACCACTCTATGCTTATTGTGAAACAGAGAGAAGGTAGTGGACCACTCTATGCTTATTGTGAAACAGAGAGTAGGTAGTGGACCACTCTATGCTTATTGTGAAACAGAGAGAAGGTAGTGGACCACTCTATGCTTATTGTGAAACAGAGAGAAAATAGTAGACCACTCTATGCTTATTGTGAAACAGAGAGTAGTTTGTGGACCACTCTATGCTTATTGTGAAACAGAGAGAAGGTACTGGACCACTCTATGCTTATTGTGAAACAGAGAGAAGGTACTGGACCACTCTATGCTTATTGTGAAACAGAGAGTAGTTTGTGGACCACTCTATGCTTATTGTGAAACAGAGAGAAGGTACTGGACCACTCTATGCTTATTGTGAAACAGAGAGTAGGTAGTGGACCACTCTATGCTTATTGTGAAACAGAGAGTAGGTTGTGGACCACTCTATGCTTATTGTGAAACAGAGAGTAGGTAGTGGACCACTCTATGCTTATTGTGAAACAGAGAGAAGGTCGTGGACCACTCTATGCTTATTGTGAAAAAGAGAGTAGGTAGTGGACCACTCTATGCTTATTGTGAAACAGAGAGTAGGTTGTGGACCACTCTATGCTTATTGTGAAACAGAGAGAAATTAGTAGACCACTCTATGCTTATTGTGAAACAGAGAGAAGGTACTGGACCACTCTATGCTTATTGTGAAACAGAGAGTAGTTTGTGGACCACTCTATGCTTATTGTGAAACAGAGAGAAAGTAGTGGACCACTCTATGCTTATTGTGAAACAGAGAGTAGTTTGTGGACCACTCTATGCTTATTGTGAAACAGAGAGAAAGTAGTGGACCACTCTATGCTTATTGTGAAACAGAGAGTAGGTAGTGGACCACTCTATGCTTATTGTGAAACAGAGAGAAGGTCGTGGACCACTCTATGCTTATTGTGAAACTGAGAGTAGGTAGTGGACCACTCTATGCTTATTGTGAAACAGAGAGAAATTAGTAGACCACTCTATGCTTATTGTGAAACAGAGAGAAGGTAGTGGACCACTCTATGCTTATTGTGAAACAGAGAGAAATTAGTAGACCACTCTATGCTTATTGTGAAACAGAGAGAAGGTAGTGGACCACTCTATGCTTATTGTGAAACAGAGAGAAGGTAGTGGACCACTCTATGCTTATTGTGAAACAGAGAGTAGGTAGTGGACCACTATATGCTTATTGTGAAACAGAGAGTAGGTAGTGGACTACTCTTTGCTTATTGTGAAACAGAGATTAGCTAGTGGACCACACTATGCTTATTGTGAAACAGAGAGTAGTTAGTGGACCACACTATGCTTATTGTGAAACAGAGAGTAGGTAGTTGACCACTCTATGCTTATTGTGAAACAGAGAGTAGGTAGTGGACAACTCTATGCTTGTTTTGAAACAGAGAGTAGGTAGTGGACCACACTATGCTTATTGTGAAACAGAGAGAAGGTAGTGGACCACTCTATGCTTATTGTGAAACAGAGAGAAGGTAGTGGACCACTCTATGCTTAATGTGAAACTGAGAGTAGGTAGTGGACCACTCTTTGCTTATTGTGTAACAGAGAGAAGGTATTGGACCACTGTGAGCTTATTGTGAAACAGAGAGAAGGTAGCGGCCCACTCTATGCCTACTGTGAAACAGAGAGTTGGTAGTGGACCACTGTGAGATTATTGTGAAACAGAGAGAAAGTAGTGGACCAATCTATCCTTATTGTGAAACAGAGAGAAGGTAGTGAACCACTCTATGCTTATTGTGAAACAGAGAGTAGGTAGTGGACCACTCTATGCTTATTGTGAAACAGAGAGTAGGTAGTGGACCACTGTGAGATTATTGTGAAACAGAGAGAAAGTAGTGGACCAATCTATCCTTATTGTGAAACAGAGAGAAGGTAGTGAACCACTCTATGCTTATTGTGAAACAGAGAGTAGGTAGTGGACCACTCTATGCTTATTGTGAAACAGAGAGTAGGTAGTGGACCACTGTGAGATTATTGTGAAACAGAGAGAAAGTAGTGGACCAATCTATCCTTATTGTGAAACAGAGAGAAGGTAGTGAACCACTCTATGCTTATTGTGAAACAGAGAGTAGGTAGTGGACCACTCTATGCTTATTGTGAAACAGAGAGTAGGAAGTGGACCACTCTATGCTTACTGTGAAACAGAGAGTAGGTAGTGGACCACTCTATGCTTATTGTGAAACAGAGAGAAGGTAGTGGACCACTCTATGCTTATTGTGAAACAGAGAGAAGGTAGTGGACCACTCTATGCTTATTGTGAAAAAGAGACTAGGTAGTGGACCACTCTATGCTTACTGTGTAACAGAGAGAAGGTAGTGGACCACTGTGAGCTTTTGTGAAACAGAGAGAAGGAAGTGGCCCACTCTATGCTTATTGTGAAACAGAGAGAAGGTAGTGGACCACTCTATGCTTATTGTGAAACAGAGAGTAGTTTGTGGACCACTCTATGCTTATTGTGAAACAGAGAGAAGGTAGTGGACCACTGTGAGATTATTGTGAAACAGAGAGAAAGTAGTGGACCACTCTATGCTTATTGTGAAACAGAGAGAAGGTAGTGGACCACTGTGAGATTATTGTGAAACAGAGAGAAAGTAGTGGACCACTCTATGCTTATTGTGAAACAGAGAGTAGTTTGTGGACCACTCTATGCTTATTGTGAAACAGAGAGAAGGTACTGGACCACTCTATGCTTATTGTGAAACAGAGAGAAGGTACTGGACCACTCTATGCTTATTGTGAAACAGAGAGTAGTTTGTGGACCACTCTATGCTTATTGTGAAACAGAGAGAAGGTATTGGACCACTCTATGCTTATTGTGAAACAGAGAGTAGGTAGTGGACCACTCTATGCTTATTGTGAAACAGAGAGTAGGTTGTGGACCACTCTATGCTTATTGTGAAACAGAGAGTAGGTAGTGGACCACTCTATGCTTATTGTGAAACAGAGAGAAGGTCGTGGACCACTCTATGCTTATTGTGAAACAGAGAGAAGGTAGTGGACCACTCTATGCTTATTGTGAAACTGAGAGTAGGTAGTGGACCACTCTATGCTTATTGTGAAACAGAGAGAAATTAGTAGACCACTCTATGCTTATTGTGAAACAGAGAGAAGGTACTGGACCACTCTATGCTTATTGTGAAACAGAGAGTAGTTTGTGGACCACTCTATGCTTATTGTGAAACAGAGAGAAAGTAGTGGACCACTCTATGCTTATTGTGAAACAGAGAGTAGTTTGTGGACCACTCTATGCTTATTGTGAAACAGAGAGAAGTTAGTGGACCACTCTATGCTTATTGTGAAACAGAGAGTAGGTAGTGGACCACTCTATGCTTATTGTGAAACAGAGAGTAGGTAGTGGACCACTCTATGCTTATTGTGAAACAGAGAGAAGGTCGTGGACCACTCTATGCTTATTGTGAAACAGAGAGAAGGTAGTGGACCACTCTATGCTTATTGTGAAACTGAGAGTAGGTAGTGGACCACTCTATGCTTATTGTGAAACAGAGAGAAATTAGTAGACCACTCTATGCTTATTGTGAAACAGAGAGAAGGTAGTGGACCACTCTATGCTTATTGTGAAACAGAGAGAAATTAGTAGACCACTCTATGCTTATTGTGAAACAGAGAGAAGGTAGTGGACCACTCTATGCTTATTGTGAAACAGAGAGAAGGTAGTGGACCACTCTATGCTTATTGTGAAACAGAGAGTAGGTAGTGGACCACTATATGCTTATTGTGAAACAGAGAGTAGGTAGTGGACTACTCTATGCTTATTGTGAAACAGAGATTAGCTAGTGGACCACACTATGCTTATTGTGAAACAGAGAGTAGTTAGTGGACCACACTATGCTTATTGTGAAACAGAGAGTAGGTAGTTGACCACTCTATGCTTATTGTGAAACAGAGAGTAGGTAGTGGACCACTCTATGCTTGTTTTGAAACAGAGAGTAGGTAGTGGACCACACTATGCTTATTGTGAAACAGAGAGAAGGTAGTGGACCACTCTATGCTTATTGTGAAACAGAGAGAAGGTAGTGGACCACTCTATGCTTATTGTGAAACAGAGAGTAGGTAGTGGACCACTCTATGCTTGTTTTGAAACAGAGAGAAGGTAGTGGACCACTCTATGCTTATTGTGAAACAGAGAGTAGGTTGTGGACCACTCCATGCTTATTGTGAAACAGAGAGTAGGTAGTTGACCACTCTATGCTTATTGTGAAACAGAGATTAGCTAGTGGACCACACTATGCTTATTGTGAAACAGAGAGTAGGTAGTGGACCACACTATGCTTATTGTGAAACAGAGAGAAGGTAGTGGACCACTCTATGCTTATTGTGAAACAGAGAGAAGTTAGTGGACCACTCTATGCTTATTGTGAAAAAGAGAGAAGGTAGTGTACCACTCTATGCTTATTGTGAAACAGAGAGAAGTTAGTGGACCACTCTATGCTTATTGTGAAACAGAGAGAAGGTAGTGGACCACTCTATGCTTATTGTGAAACAGAGAGAAGGTAGTGGACCACTCTATGCTTATTGTGAAACAGAGAGAAGTTAGTGGACCACTCTATGCTTATTGTGAAACAGAGAGTAGGTAGTGGACCACTCTATGCTTATTGTGAAACAGAGAGTAGGTAGTGGACCACTCTATGCTTATTGTGAAACAGAGAGAAGGTAGTGGACCACTCTATGCTTATTGTGAAACAGAGAGTAGGTAGTGGACCACTCTATGCTTATTGTGAAACAGAGAGAAGGTAGTGGACCACTCTATGCTTATTGTGAAACAGAGAGAAGGTAGTGTACCACTCTATGCTTATTGTGTAACAGAGAGAAGGTATTGGACCACTGTGAGCTTATTGTGAAACAGAGAGAAGGTAGTGGACCACTGTGAGCTTTTTGTGAAACAGAGAGAAGGAAGTGGCCCACTCTATGCTTATTGTGAAACAGAGAGAAGGTAGTGGACCACTCTATGCTTATTGTGAAACAGAGAGTAGTTTGTGGACCACTCTATGCTTATTGTGAAACAGAGAGAAGGTAGTGGACCACTGTGAGATTATTGTGAAACAGAGAGAAAGTAGTGGACCACTCTATGCTTATTGTGAAACAGAGAGAAGGTAGTGGACCACTCTATGCTTATTGTGAAACAGAGAGAAGGTAGTGGACCACTCTATGCTTATTGTGAAACAGAGAGTAGGTTGTGGACCACTCTATGCTTATTGTGAAACAGAGAGAAGGTAGTGGACCACTCTATGCTTATTGTGAAACAGAGAGTAGGTAGTGGACCACTCTATGCTTATTGTGAAACAGAGAGAAGGTAGTGGACCACACTATGCTTATTGTGAAACAGAGAGAAGGTACTGGACCACTCTATGCTTATTGTGAAACAGAGAGTAGGTAGTGGACCACTCTATGCTTATTGTGAAACAGAGAGTAGGTAGTGGACCACTCTATGCTTATTGTGAAACAGAGAGAAGGTAGTGGACCACTCTATGCTTATTGTGAAACTGAGAGTAGGTAGTGGACCACTCTATGCTTATTGTGAAACAGAGAGAAAATAGTAGACCACTCTATGCTTATTGTGAAACAGAGAGTAGTTTGTGGACCACTCTATGCTTATTGTGAAACAGAGAGAAGGTACTGGACCACTCTATGCTTATTGTGAAACAGAGAGAAGGTACTGGACCACTCTATGCTTATTGTGAAACAGAGAGTAGTTTGTGGACCACTCTATGCTTATTGTGAAACAGAGAGTAGGTAGTGGACCACTCTATGCTTATTGTGAAACAGAGAGAAGGTAGTGGACCACTCTATGCTTATTGTGAAACAGAGAGAAGGTAGTGTACCACTCTATGCTTATTGTGAAACAGAGAGAAGGTATTGGACCACTGTGAGCTTATTGTGAAACAGAGAGAAGGTAGTGGACCACTGTGAGCTTTTGTGAAACAGAGAGAAGGAAGTGGCCCACTCTATGCTTATTGTGAAACAGAGAGAAGGTAGTGGACCACTCTATGCTTATTGTGAAACAGAGAGTAGTTTGTGGACCACTCTATGCTTATTGTGAAACAGAGAGAAGGTAGTGGACCACTGTGAGATTATTGTGAAACAGAGAGAAAGTAGTGGACCACTCTATGCTTATTGTGAAACAGAGAGAAGGTAGTGGACCACTCTATGCTTATTGTGAAACAGAGAGAAGGTAGTGGACCACTCTATGCTTATTGTGAAACAGAGAGTAGGTTGTGGACCACTCTATGCTTATTGTGAAACAGAGAGAAGGTAGTGGACCACTCTATGCTTATTGTGAAACAGAGAGTAGGTTGTGGACCACTCTATGCTTATTGTGAAACAGAGAGTAGGTAGTGGACCACTCTATGCTTATTGTGAAACAGAGAGTAGGTAGTGGACCACTATGCTTGCTTACTATGCTTATTGTGAAACAGAGAGAAGGTAGTGGACCACTCTATGCTTATTGTGAAACAGAGAGAAGGTAGTGGACCACTCTATGCTTATTGTGAAACAGAGAGAAGGTAGTGGACCACTCTATGCTTATTGTGAAACAGAGAGTAGGTAGTGGACCACTCTATGCTTATTGTGAAACAGAGAGAAGGTAGTGGACCACACTATGCTTATTGTGAAACAGAGAGAAGGTAGTGGACCACTCTATGCTTATTGTGAAACAGAGAGTAGGTAGTGGACCACTCTATGCTTATTGTGAAACAGAGAGTAGGTAGTGGACCACTCTATGCTTATTGTGCTTGTGGACCACTCTATGCTTATTGTGAAACAGAGAGAAGGTAGTGGACCACTCTATGCTTATTGTGAAACAGAGAGAAGGTAGTGGACCACTCTATGCTTATTGTGAAACAGAGAGAAGGTAGTGGACCACTCTATGCTTATTGTGAAACTGAGAGTAGGTAGTGGACCACTCTATGCTTATTGTGAAACAGAGAAAGGTAGTGGACCACTCTATGCTTATTGTGAAACAGAGAGAAGGTACTGGACCACTCTATGCTTATTGTGAAACAGAGAGTAGTTTGTGGACCACTCTATGCTTATTGTGAAACAGAGAGAAAGGTAGTGGACCACTCTATGCTTATTGTGAAACAGAGAGTAGTTTGTGGACCACTCTATGCTTATTGTGAAACAGAGAGAAGGTAGTGGACCACTCTATGCTTATTGTGAAACAGAGAGTAGGTAGTGGACCACTCTATGCTTATTGTGAAACAGAGAGTAGGTAGTGGACCACTCTATGCTTATTGTGAAACAGAGAAGGTCGTGGACCACTCTATGCTTATTGTGAAACAGAGAGAAGGTAGTGGACCACTCTATGCTTATTGTGAAACAGAGGTAGTGGACCACTCTATGCTTATTGTGAAACAGAGAGAAATTAGTAGACCACTCTATGCTTATTGTGAAACAGAGAGAAGGTAACACTCTATGCTTATTGTGAAACAGAGAGAAATTAGTGGACCACTCTATGCTTATTGTGAAACAGAGAGAAGGTAGTGGACCACTCTATGCTTATTGTGAAACAGAGAGAAGGTAGTGGACCACTCTATGCTTATTGTGAAACAGAGAGTAGGTAGTGGACCACTCTATGCTTATTGTGAAACAGAGAGTAGGTAGTGGACTACTCTATGCTTATTGTGAAACAGAGATTAGCTAGTGGACCACACTATGCTTATTGTGAAACAGAGAGTAGTTAGTGGACCACTCTATGCTTATTGTGAAACAGAGAGTAGGTAGTGGACCACTCTATGCTTATTGTGAAACAGAGAGTAGGTAGTGGACCACTCTATGCTTATTTGAAACAGAGAGTAGGTAGTGGACCACACTATGCTTATTGTGAAACAGAGAGAAGGTAGTGGACCACTCTATGCTTATTGTGAAACAGAGAGAAGGTAGTGGACCACTCTATGCTTATTGTGAAACAGAGAGAGGTAGTGGACCACTCTATGCTTGTTTTGAAACAGAGAGAAGGTAGTGGACCACTCTATGCTTATTGTGAAACAGAGAGTAGGTTGTGGACCACTCCATGCTTATTGTGAAACAGAGAGTAGGTAGTTGACCACTCTATGCTTATTGTGAAACAGAGATTAGGTAGTGGACCACACTATGCTTATTGTGAAACAGAGAGTAGGTAGTGGACCACACTATGCTTATTGTGAAACAGAGAGAAGGTAGTGGACCACTCTATGCTTATTGTGAAACAGAGAGAAGTTAGTGGACCACTCTATGCTTATTGTGAAAAAGAGAGAAGGTAGTGTACCACTCTATGCTTATTGTGAAACAGAGAGAAGTTAGTGGACCACTCTATGCTTATTGTGAAACAGAGAGAAGGTAGTGGACCACTCTATGCTTATTGTGAAACAGAGAGAAGGTAGTGGACCACTCTATGCTTATTGTGAAACAGAGAGAAGGTAGTGGACCACTCTATGCTTATTGTGAAACAGAGAGTAGGTAGTGGACCACTCTATGCTTATTGTGAAACAGAGAGTAGGTAGTGGACCACTCTATGCTTATTGTGAAACAGAGAGAAGGTAGTGGACCACTCTATGCTTATTGTGAAACAGAGAGTAGGTAGTGGACCACTCTATGCTTATTGTGAAACAGAGAGAAGGTAGTGGACCACTCTATGCTTATTGTGAAACAGAGAGAAGGTAGTGTACCACTCTATGCTTATTGTGTAACAGAGAGAAGGTATTGGACCACTGTGAGCTTATTGTGAAACAGAGAGAAGGTAGTGGACCACTGGAGCCACTCTATGCTTATTGTGAAACAGAGAGAAGGTAGTGGACCACTCTATGCTTATTGTGAAACAGAGAGTAGTTTGTGGACCACTCTATGCTTATTGTGAAACAGAGAGAAGGTAGTGGACCACTGTGAGATTATTGTGAAACAGAGAGAAAGTAGTGGACCACTCTATGCTTATTGTGAAACAGAGAGAAGGTAGTGGACCACTCTATGCTTATTGTGAAACAGAGAGAAGGTAGTGGACCACTCTATGCTTATTGTGAAACAGAGAGTAGGTTGTGGACCACTCTATGCTTATTGTGAAACAGAGAGAAGGTAGTGGACCACTCTATGCTTATTGTGAAACAGAGAGTAGGTAGTGGACCACTCTATGCTTATTGTGAAACAGAGAGAAGGTAGTGGACCACACTATGCTTATTGTGAAACAGAGAGAAGGTACTGGACCACTCTATGCTTATTGTGAAACAGAGAGTAGGTAGTGGACCACTCTATGCTTATTGTGAAACAGAGAGTAGGTAGTGGACCACTCTATGCTTATTGTGAAACAGAGAGAAGGTAGTGGACCACTCTATGCTTATTGTGAAACTGAGAGTAGGTAGTGGACCACTCTATGCTTATTGTGAAACAGAGAGAAAATAGTAGACCACTCTATGCTTATTGTGAAACAGAGAGTAGTTTGTGGACCACTCTATGCTTATTGTGAAACAGAGAGAAGGTACTGGACCACTCTATGCTTATTGTGAAACAGAGAGAAGGTACTGGACCACTCTATGCTTATTGTGAAACAGAGAGTAGTTTGTGGACCACTCTATGCTTATTGTGAAACAGAGAGTAGGTAGTGGACCACTCTATGCTTATTGTGAAACAGAGAGAAGGTAGTGGACCACTCTATGCTTATTGTGAAACAGAGAGAAGGTAGTGTACCACTCTATGCTTATTGTGTAACAGAGAGAAGGTATTGGACCACTGTGAGCTTATTGTGAAACAGAGAAGGTAGTGGACCACTGTGAGCTTTTTGTGAAACAGAGAGAAGGAAGTGGCCCACTCTATGCTTATTGTGAAACAGAGAGAAGGTAGTGGACCACTCTATGCTTATTGTGAAACAGAGAGTAGTTTGTGGACCACTCTATGCTTATTGTGAAACAGAGAGAAGGTAGTGGACCACTGTGAGATTATTGTGAAACAGAGAGTAGGTAGTGGACCACTCTATGCTTATTGTGAAACAGAGAGAAGGTAGTGGACCACTCTATGCTTATTGTGAAACAGAGAGTAGGTAGTGGACCACTCTATGCTTATTGTGAAACAGACAGTAGGTAGTGGACCACTCTATGCTTATTGTGAAACAGACAGTAGGTAGTTGACCACTCTATGCTTATTGTGAAACAGACAGTAGGTTGTTGACCACTCTATGCTTATTGTGAAACAGACAGTAGGTAGTTGACCACTCTATGCTTATTGTGAAACAGAGAGTAGGTAGTGGACCACTCTATGCTTATTGTGAAACAGAGAGTAGGTAGTGGACCACTCTATGCTTATTGTGAAACAGAGAGAAGGTAGTGGACCACTCTATGCTTATTGTGAAACAGAGAGAAGGTAGTGGACCACTCTATGCTTATTGTGAAACAGAGAGAAGGTAGTGGACCACTCTATGCTTATTGTGAAACAGAGAGTAGGTAGTGGACCACTCTATGCTTATTGTGAAACAGAGAGAAGGTAGTGGACCACTCTATGCTTATTGTGAAACAGAGAGTAGGTAGTGGACCACTCTATGCTTATTGTGAAACAGAGAGTAGGTAGTGGACCACTCTATGCTTATTGTGAAACAGAGAGTAGGTAGTGGACCACTCTATGCTTATTGTGAAACAGAGAGAAGGTACTGGACCACTCTATGCTTATTGTGAAACAGAGAGTAGTTTGTGGACCACTCTATGCTTATTGTGAAACAGAGAGAAGGTACTGGACCACTCTATGCTTATTGTGAAACAGAGAGTAGTTTGTGGACCACTCTATGCTTATTGTGAAACAGAGAGAAGGTACTGGACCACTCTATGCTTATTGTGAAACAGAGAGAAGGTACTGGACCACTCTATGCTTATTGTGAAACAGAGACTAGGTACTGGACCACTCTATGCTTATTGTGAAACAGAGAGTAGGTAGTGGACCACTCTATGCTTATTGTGAAACAGAGAGTAGGTTGTGGACCACTCTATGCTTATTGTGAAACAGAGAGAAGGTAGTGGACCACTCTATGCTTATTGTGAAACAGAGAGAAGTTAGTGGACCACTCTATGCTTATTGTGAAAAAGAGAGAAGGTAGTGTAACACTCTATGCTTATTGTGAAACAGAGAGAAGTTAGTGGACCACTCTATGCTTATTGTGAAACAGAGAGAAGGTAGTGGACCACTCTATGCTTATTGTGAAACAGAGAGAAGGTATTGGACCACTCTATGCTTATTGTGAAACAGAGAGAAGTTAGTGGACCACTCTATGCTTATTGTGAAACAGAGAGTAGGTAGTGGACCACTCTATGCTTATTGTGAAACAGAGAGTAGGTAGTGGACCACTCTATGCTTATTGTGAAACAGAGAGACTAGGTAGTGGACCACTCTATGCTTATTGTGAAACAGAGAGAAGGTAGTGGACCACTCTATGCTTATTGTGAAACAGAGAGAAGTTAGTGGACCACTCTATGCTTATTGTGAAACAGAGAGTAGGTAGTGGACCACTCTATGCTTATTGTGAAACAGAGAGAAGGTAGTGGACCACACTATGCTTATTGTGAAACAGAGAGAAGGTAGTGGACCACTCTATGCTTATTGTGAAACAGAGAGTAGGTAGTGGACCACTCTATGCTTATTGTGAAACAGAGAGTAGGTAGTGGACCACTCTATGCTTATTGTGAAACAGAGAGAAGGTAGTGGACCACTCTATGCTTATTGTGAAACTGAGAGTAGGTAGTGGACCACTCTATGCTTATTGTGAAACAGAGAGAAAATAGTAGACCACTCTATGCTTATTGTGAAACAGAGAGTAGTTTGTGGACCACTCTATGCTTATTGTGAAACAGAGAGAAGGTACTGGACCACTCTATGCTTATTGTGAAACAGAGAGAAGGTACTGGACCACTCTATGCTTATTGTGAAACAGAGAGTAGTTTGTGGACCACTCTATGCTTATTGTGAAACAGAGAGAAGGTACTGGACCACTCTATGCTTATTGTGAAACAGAGAGTAGTTTGTGGACCACTCTATGCTTATTGTGAAACAGAGAGAAGGTACTGGACCACTCTATGCTTATTGTGAAACAGAGAGAAGGTACTGGACCACTCTATGCTTATTGTGAAACAGAGACTAGGTACTGGACCACTCTATGCTTATTGTGAAACAGAGAGTAGGTAGTGGACCACTCTATGCTTATTGTGAAACAGAGAGTAGGTAGTGGACCACTCTATGCTTATTGTGAAACAGAGAGAAGGTCGTGGACCACTCTATGCTTATTGTGAAACAGAGAGAAGGTAGTGGACCACTCTATGCTTATTGTGAAACTGAGAGTAGGTAGTGGACCACTCTATGCTTATTGTGAAACAGAGAGAAATTAGTAGACCACTCTATGCTTATTGTGAAACAGAGAGAAGGTACTGGACCACTCTATGCTTATTGTGAAACAGAGAGTAGTTTGTGGACCACTCTATGCTTATTGTGAAACAGAGAGAAAGTAGTGGACCACTCTATGCTTATTGTGAAACAGAGAGTAGTTTGTGGACCACTCTATGCTTATTGTGAAACAGAGAGAAAGTAGTGGACCACTCTATGCTTATTGTGAAACAGAGAGTAGGTAGTGGACCACTCTATGCTTATTGTGAAACAGAGAGTAGGTAGTGGACCACTCTATGCTTATTGTGAAACAGAGAGTAGGTTGTGGACCACTCCATGCTTATTGTGAAACAGAGAGTAGGTAGTTGACCACTCTATGCTTATTGTGAAACAGAGAGTAGGTAGTGGACCACTCTATGCTTGTTTTGAAACAGAGAGTAGGTAGTGGACCACACTATGCTTATTGTGAAACAGAGAGAAGGTAGTGGACCACTCTATGCTTATTGTGAAACAGAGAGAAGTTAGTGGACCACTCTATGCTTATTGTGAAAAAGAGAGAAGGTAGTGTAACACTCTATGCTTATTGTGAAACAGAGAGAAGTTAGTGGACCACTCTATGCTTATTGTGAAACAGAGAGAAGGTAGTGGACCACTCTATGCTTATTGTGAAACAGAGAGAAGGTATTGGACCACTCTATGCTTATTGTGAAACAGAGAGTAGTTAGTGGACCACTCTATGCTTATTGTGAAACAGAGAGTAGGTAGTGGACCACTCTATGCTTATTGTGAAACAGAGAGTAGGTAGTGGACCACTCTATGCTTATTGTGAAACAGAGAGTAGGTAGTGGACCACTCTATGTTTATTGTGAAACAGAGAGTAGGTAGTGGACCACTCTATGCTTATTGTGAAACAGAGAGTTGTTAGTGGACCACTCTATGCTTATTGTGAAACAGAGAGTAGGTAGTGGACCACTCTATGCTTATTGTGAAACAGAGAGTAGGTAGTGGACCACTCTATGCTTATTGTGAAACAGAGAGTAGGTAGTGGACCACTCTATGCTTATTGTGAAACAGAGAGAAGGTAGTGGACCACTCTATGCTTATTGTGAAACAGAGAGTAGGTAGTGGACCACTCTATGCTTATTGTGAAACAGAGAGAAGGTAGTGGACCACTCTATGCTTATTGTGAAACAGAGAGAAGTTAGTGGACCACTCTATGCTTATTGTGAAACAGAGAGTAGGTAGTGGACCACTCTATGCTTATTGTGAAACAGAGAGTAGGTAGTGGACCACTCTATGCTTATTGTGAAACAGAGAGAAGGTAGTGGACCACTCTATGCTTATTGTGAAACAGAGAGTAGGTAGTGGACCACTCTATGCTTATTGTGAAACAGAGAGAAGGTAGTGGACCACTCTATGCTTATTGTGAAACAGAGAGAAGGTAGTTTACCACTCTATGCTTATTGTGTAACAGAGAGAAGGTATTGGACCACTGTGAGCTTATTGTGAAACAGAGAGAAGGTAGTGGCCCACTCTATGCCTACTGTGAAACAGAGAGTTGGTAGTGGACCACTGTGAGATTATTGTGAAACAGAGAGAAAGTAGTGGACCAATCTATCCTTATTGTGAAACAGAGAGAAGGTAGTGAACCACTCTATGCTTATTGTGAAACAGAGAATAGGTAGTGGACCACTCTATGCTTATTGTGAAACAGAGAGTAGGAAGTGGACCACTCTATGCTTACTGTGAAACAGAGAGTAGGTAGTGGACCACTCTATGCTTATTGTGAAACAGAGAGTAGGTAGTGGACCACTCTATGCTTATTGTGAAACAGAGAGAAGGTAGTGGACCACTCTATGCTTATTGTGAAACAGAGAGAAGGTAGTGGACCACTCTATGCTTATTGTGAAAAAGAGACTAGGTAGTGGACCACTCTATGCTTACTGTGTAACAGAGAGAAGGTAGTGGACCACTGTGAGCTTTTTGTGAAACAGAGAGAAGGAAGTGGCCCACTCTATGCTTATTGTGAAACAGAGAGAAGGTAGTGGACCACTCTATGCTTATTGTGAAACAGAGAGTAGTTTGTGGACCACTCTATGCTTATTGTGAAACAGAGAGAAGGTAGTGGACCACTGTGAGATTATTGTGAAACAGAGAGAAAGTAGTGGACCACTCTATCCCTATTGTGAAACAGAGAGTAGGTAGTGGACCACTCTATGCTTATTGTGAAACAGAGACTAGGTAGTGGACCACTCTATGTTTATTGTGAAACAGAGAGTAGGTAGTGGACCACTCTATGCTTATTGTGAAACAGAGAGAAGGTAGTGGACCACTCTATGCTTATTGTGAAACAGAGAGAAGGTAGTGTACCACTCTATGCTTATTGTGTAACAGAGAGAAGGTATTGGACCACTGTGAGCTTATTGTGAAACAGAGAGAAGGTAGTGGCCCACTCTATGCCTACTGTGAAACAGAGAGTTGGTAGTTGACCACTGTGAGATTATTGTGAAACAGAGAGAAAGTAGTGGACCAATCTATCCTTATTGTGAAACAGAGAGAAGGTAGTGAACCACTCTATGCTTATTGTGAAACAGAGAATAGGTAGTGGACCACTCTATGCTTATTGTGAAACAGAGAGTAGGAAGTGGACCACTCTATGCTTACTGTGAAACAGAGAGTAGGTAGTGGACCACTCTATGCTTATTGTGAAACAGAGAGTAGGTAGTGGACCACTCTATGCTTATTGTGAAACAGAGAGAAGGTAGTGGACCACTCTATGCTTATTGTGAAACAGAGAGACTAGGTAGTGGACCACTCTATGCTTATTGTGAAAAAGAGACTAGGTAGTGGACCACTCTATGCTTACTGTGTAACAGAGAGAAGGTAGTGGACCACTCTATGCTTATTGTGAAACAGAGAGTAGGTTGTGGACCACTCCATGCTTATTGTGAAACAGAGAGTAGGTAGTTGACCACTCTATGCTTATTGTGAAACAGAGAGTAGGTAGTGGACCACTCTATGCTTGTTTTGAAACAGAGAGTAGGTAGTGGACCACTCTATGCTTATTGTGAAACAGAGAGAAGGTAGTGTACCACTCTATGCTTATTGTGAAACAGAGAGAAGTTAGTGGACCACTCTATGCTTATTGTGAAAAGAGAGAAGGTAGTGGACCACTCTATGCTTATTGTGAAACAGAGAGAAGGTAGTGGACCACTCTATGCTTATTGTGAAACAGAGAGAAGTTAGTGGACCACTCTATGCTTATTGTGAAAAGAGAGAAGTTAGTGGACCACTCTATGCTTATTGTGAAACAGAGAGAAGGTAGTGGACCACTCTATGCTTATTGTGAAACAGAGAGAAGTTAGTGGACCACTCTATGCTTATTGTGAAACAGAGAGAAGGTAGTGGACCACTCTATGCTTATTGTGAAACAGAGAGAAGGTACTGGACCACTCTATGCTTATTGTGAAACAGAGAGAAGTTAGTGGACCACTCTATGCTTATTGTGAAACAGAGAGTAGGTAGTGGACCACCCTATGCTTATTGTGAAACAGAGAGTAGGTAGTGGACCACTCTATGCTTATTGTGAAACAGAGAGAAGGTAGTGGACCACTCTATGCTTATTGTGAAACAGAGAGTAGGTAGTGGACCACTCTATGCTTATTGTGAAACAGAGAGAAGGTAGTGGACCACTCTATGCTTATTGTGAAACAGAGAGAAGGTAGTGTACCACTCTATGCTTATTGTGTAACAGAGAGAAGGTATTGGACCACTGTGAGCTTATTGTGAAACAGAGAGAAGGTAGTGGCCCACTCTATGCCTACTGTGAAACAGAGAGTTGGTAGTTGACCACTGTGAGATTATTGTGAAACAGAGAGAAAGTAGTGGACCAATCTATCCTTATTGTGAAACAGAGAGAAGGTAGTGAACCACTCTATGCTTATTGTGAAACAGAGAATAGGTAGTGGACCACTCTATGCTTATTGTGAAACAGAGAGTAGGAAGTGGACCACTCTATGCTTACTGTGAAACAGAGAGTAGGTAGTGGACCACTCTATGCTTATTGTGAAACAGAGAGTAGGTAGTGGACCACTCTATGCTTATTGTGAAACAGAGAGAAGGTAGTGGACCACTCTATGCTTATTGTGAAACAGAGAGAAGGTAGTGGACCACTCTATGCTTATTGTGAAAAAGAGACTAGGTAGTGGACCACTCTATGCTTACTGTGTAACAGAGAGAAGGTAGTGGACCACTGTGAGCTTTTTGTGAAACAGAGAGAAGGAAGTGGCCCACTCTATGCTTATTGTGAAACAGAGAGAAGGTAGTGGACCACTCTATGCTTATTGTGAAACAGAGAGTAGTTTGTGGACCACTCTATGCTTATTGTGAAACAGAGAGAAGGTAGTGGACCACTGTGAGATTATTGTGAAACAGAGAGAAAGTAGTGGACCACTCTATCCCTATTGTGAAACAGAGAGTAGGTAGTGGACCACTCTATGCTTATTGTGAAACAGAGACTAGGTAGTGGACCACTCTATGTTTATTGTGAAACAGAGAGTAGGTAGTGGACCACTCTATGCTTATTGTGAAACAGAGAGAAGGTAGTGGACCACTCTATGCTTATTGTGAAAAAGAGACTAGGTAGTGGACCACTCTATGCTTACTGTGTAACAGAGAGAAGGTAGTGGACCACTCTATGCTTATTGTGAAACAGAGAGTAGGTTGTGGACCACTCCATGCTTATTGTGAAACAGAGAGTAGGTAGTGGACCACTCTATGCTTATTGTGAAACAGAGAGTAGGTAGTGGACCACTCTATGCTTGTTTTGAAACAGAGAGTAGGTAGTGGACCACTCTATGCTTATTGTGAAACAGAGAGAAGGTAGTGGACCACTCTATGCTTATTGTGAAACAGAGAGTAGGTAGTGGACCACCCTATGCTTATTGTGAAACAGAGAGTAGGTAGTGGACCACTCTATGCTTATTGTGAAACAGAGAGAAGGTAGTGGACCACTCTATGCTTATTGTGAAACAGAGAGTAGGTAGTGGACCACTCTATGCTTATTGTGAAACAGAGAGAAGGTAGTGGACCAGTCTATGCTTATTGTGAAACAGAGAGAAGGTAGTGTACCACTCTATGCTTATTGTGTAACAGAGAGAAGGTATTGGACCACTGTGAGCTTATTGTGAAACAGAGAGAAGGTAGTGGCCCACTCTATGCCTACTGTGAAACAGAGAGTTGGTAGTGGACCACTGTGAGATTATTGTGAAACAGAGAGAAAGTAGTGGACCAATCTATCCTTATTGTGAAACAGAGAGAAGGTAGTGAACCACTCTATGCTTATTGTGAAACAGAGAATAGGTAGTGGACCACTCTATGCTTATTGTGAAACAGAGAGTAGGAAGTGGACCACTCTATGCTTACTGTGAAACAGAGAGTAGGTAGTGGACCACTCTATGCTTATTGTGAAACAGAGAGTAGGTAGTGGACCACTCTATGCTTATTGTGAAACAGAGAGAAGGTAGTGGACCACTCTATGCTTATTGTGAAACAGAGAGAAGGTAGTGGACCACTCTATGCTTATTGTGAAAAAGAGACTAGGTAGTGGACCACTCTATGCTTACTGTGTAACAGAGAGAAGGTAGTGGACCACTGTGAGCTTTTGTGAAACAGAGAGAAGGAAGTGGCCCACTCTATGCTTATTGTGAAACAGAGAGAAGGTAGTGGACCACTCTATGCTTATTGTGAAACAGAGAGTAGTTTGTGGACCACTCTATGCTTATTGTGAAACAGAGAGAAGGTAGTGGACCACTGTGAGATTATTGTGAAACAGAGAGAAAGTAGTGGACCACTCTATCCCTATTGTGAAACAGAGAGTAGGTAGTGGACCACTCTATGCTTATTGTGAAACAGAGACTAGGTAGTGGACCACTCTATGTTTATTGTGAAACAGAGAGTAGGTAGTGGACCACTCTATGCTTATTGTGAAACAGAGAGAAGGTAGTGGACCACTCTATGCTTATTGTGAAACAGAGAGAAGGTAGTGTACCACTCTATGCTTATTGTGTAACAGAGAGAAGGTATTGGACCACTGTGAGCTTATTGTGAAACAGAGAGAAGGTAGTGGCCCACTCTATGCCTACTGTGAAACAGAGAGTTGGTAGTGGACCACTGTGAGATTATTGTGAAACAGAGAGAAAGTAGTGGACCAATCTATCCTTATTGTGAAACAGAGAGAAGGTAGTGAACCACTCTATGCTTATTGTGAAACAGAGAATAGGTAGTGGACCACTCTATGCTTATTGTGAAACAGAGAGTAGGAAGTGGACCACTCTATGCTTACTTTGAAACAGAGAGTAGGTAGTGGACCACTCTATGCTTATTGTGAAACAGAGAGTAGGTAGTGGACCACTCTATGCTTATTGTGAAACAGAGAGAAGGTAGTGGACCACTCTATGCTTATTGTGAAACAGAGAGACTAGGTAGTGGACCACTCTATGCTTATTGTGAAAAAGAGACTAGGTAGTGGACCACTCTATGCTTACTGTGTAACAGAGAGAAGGTAGTGGACCACTGTGAGCTTTTTGTGAAACAGAGAGAAGGAAGTGGCCCACTCTATGCTTATTGTGAAACAGAGAGAAGGTAGTGGACCACTCTATGCTTATTGTGAAACAGAGAGTAGTTTGTGGACCACTCTATGCTTATTGTGAAACAGAGAGAAGGTAGTGGACCACTGTGAGATTATTGTGAAACAGAGAGAAAGTAGTGGACCACTCTATCCCTATTGTGAAACAGAGAGAGTAGGTAGTGGACCACTCTATGCTTATTGTGAAACAGAGAGAAGGTAGTGGACCACTCTATGCTTATTGTGAAACAGAGAGAAGGTAGTGTACCACTCTATGCTTATTGTGTAACAGAGAGAAGGTATTGGACCACTGTGAGCTTATTGTGAAACAGAGAGAAGGTAGTGGCCCACTCTATGCCTACTGTGAAACAGAGAGTTGGTAGTGGACCAATGTGAGATTATTGTGAAACAGAGAGAAAGTAGTGGACCAATCTATCCTTATTGTGAAACAGAGAGAAGGTAGTGGCCCACTCTATGCCTACTGTGAAACAGAGAGTTGGTAGTGGACCACTGTGAGATTATTGTGAAACAGAGAGAAAGTAGTGGACCACTCTATGCCTACTGTGAAACAGAGAGTAGGTAGTGGACCACTCTATGCTTATTGTGAAACAGAGAGTAGGAAGTGGACCACTCTATGCTTACTGTGAAACAGAGAGAAGGTAGTGGACCACTCTATGCTTATTGTGAAACAGAGAGAAGGTAGTGGACCACTCTATGCTTATTGTGAAACAGAGAGAAGGTAGTGGACCACTCTATGCTTATTGTGAAACAGAGAGAAGGTAGTGGACCACTCTATGCTTATTGTGAAAAAGAGACTAGGTAGTGGACCACTCTATGCTTACTGTGTAACAGAGAGAAGGTAGTGGACCACTGTGAGCTTTTTGTGAAACAGAGAGAAGGAAGTGGCCCACTCTATGCTTATTGTGAAACAGAGAGAAGGTAGTGGACCACTCTATGCTTATTGTGAAACAGAGAGTAGTTTGTGGACCACTCTATGCTTATTGTGAAACAGAGAGAAGGTAGTGGACCACTGTGAGATTATTGTGAAACAGAGAGAAGGTAGTGGCCCACTCTATGCCTACTGTGAAACAGAGAGTTGGTAGTTGACCACTGTGAGATTATTGTGAAACAGAGAGAAGGTAGTGGACCACTCTATCCCTATTGTGAAACAGAGAGTAGGTAGTGTACCACTCTATGCTTATTGTGAAACAGAGAGTAGGTAGTGTACCACTCTATGCTTATTGTGAAACAGAGAGTAGGTAGTGGACCACTCTATGTTTATTGTGAAACAGAGAGTAGGTAGTGGACCACACTATGCTTATTGTGAAACAGAGAGAAGGTAGTGGACCACTCTATGCTTATTGTGAAACAGAGAGAAGTTAGTGGACCAATCTATGCTTATTGTGAAAAAGAGACTAGGTAGTGGACCACTCTATGCTTATTGTGAAACAGAGAGTAGGTAGTGGACCACTCTATGCCTACTGTGAAACAGAGAGAAGGTAGTGGACCACTCTATGCTTATTGTGAAACAGAGAGAAGGTAGTGGACCACTCTATGCTTATTGTGAAACAGAGAGTAGGTAGTGGACCACTCTATGCTTATTGTGAAACAGAGAGAAGGTAGTGGACCACTCTATGCTTATTGTGAAACAGAGAGTAGGTAGTGGACCACTCTATGCTTGTTTTGAAACAGAGAGTAGGTAGTGGACCACACTATGCTTATTGTGAAACAGAGAGAATGTAGTGGACCACTCTATGCTTATTGTGAAACAGAGAGAAGTTAGTGGACCACTCTATGCTTATTGTGAAAAAGAGACTAGGTAGTGGACCACTCTATGCTTATTGTGAAACAGAGAGTAGGTAGTGGACCACTCTATGCCTACTGTGAAACAGAGAGAAGGTAGTGGACCACTCTATGCTTATTGTGAAACAGAGAGTAGGTAGTGGACCACTCTATGCTTATTGTGAAACAGAGATTAGCTAGTGGACCACACTATGCTTATTGTGAAACAGAGAGTAGGTAGTGGACCACTCTATGCTTATTGTGAAACAGAGAGTAGGTAGTGGACCACTCTATGCTTATTGTGAAACAGAGAGTAGGTAGTGGACCACACTATGCTTATTGTGAAACAGAGAGTAGGTAGTGGACCACTCTATGCTTATTGTGAAACAGAGAGAAGGTAGTGGACCACTCTATGCTTATTGTGAAACAGAGAGAAGGTAGTGGACCACTCTATGCTTATTGTGAAACAGAGAGAAGGTAGTGGACCACTCTATGCTTATTGTGAAACAGAGAGAAGGTAGTGTACCACTCTATGCTTATTGTGTAACAGAGAGAAGGTATTGGACCACTGTGAGCTTATTGTGAAACAGAGAGAAGGTAGTGGCCCACTCTATGCCTACTGTGAAACAGAGAGTTGGTAGTTGACCACTGTGAGATTATTGTGAAACAGAGAGAAAGTAGTGGACCACTCTATCCCTATTGTGAAACAGAGAGTAGGTAGTGGACCACTCTATGCTTATTGTGAAACAGAGAGTAGGTAGTGTACCACTCTATGCTTATTGTGAAACAGAGAGTAGGTAGTGGACCACTCTATCCCTATTGTGAAACAGAGAGTAGGTAGTGGACCACTCTATCCCTATTGTGAAACAGAGAGTAGGTAGTGGACCACTCTATGCTTATTGTGAAACAGAGAGTAGGTAGTGGACCACTCTATGCTTACTGTGTAACAGAGAGAAGGTAGTGGACCACTGTGAGCTTTTTGTGAAACAGAGAGAAGGAAGTGGCCCACTCTATGCTTATTGTGAAACAGAGAGAAGGTAGTGGACCACTCTATGCTTATTGTGAAACAGAGAGTAGTTTGTGGACCACTCTATGCTTATTGTGAAACAGAGAGAAGGTAGTGGACCACTGTGAGATTATTGTGAAACAGAGAGAAAGTAGTGGACCACTCTATGCTTATTGTGAAACAGAGAGAAGGTAGTGGACCACTCTATGCTTACTGTGAAACAGAGAGAAGGTAGTGGACCACTCTATGCTTATTGTGAAACAGAGAGTAGGTTGTGGACCACTCTATGCTTATTGTGAAACAGAGAGAAGGTAGTGGACCACTCTATGCTTACTGTGAAACAGAGAGAAGGTAGTGGACCACTCTATTCTTATTGTGAAACAGAGAGAGGTAGTGGACCACTCTATGCTTATTGTGAAACAGAGAGAATGTAGTGTACCACTCTATGCTTATTGTGTAACAGAGAGAAGGTATTGGACCACTGTGAGCTTATTGTGAAACAGAGAGAAGGTAGTGGCCCATTCTATGCCTACTGTGAAACAGAGAGTTGGTAGTGGACCACTGTGAGATTATTGTGAAACAGAGAGAAAGTAGTGGACCAATCTCTCCTTATTGTGAAACAGAGAGAAGGTAGTGAACCACTCTATGCTTATTGTGAAACAGAGAATAGGTAGTGGACCACTCTATGCTTATTGTGAAACAGAGAGTAGGAAGTGGACCACTCTATGCTTACTGTGAAACAGAGAGTAGGTAGTGGACCACTCTATGCTTACTGTGAAACAGAGAGAAGGTAGTGGACCACTCTATGCTTATTGTGAAACAGAGAGTAGGTAGTGGACCACTCTATGCTTATTGTGAAACAGAGAGTAGGTAGTGGACCACTCTATGCTTATTGTGAAACAGAGAGTAGGTAGTGGACCACACTATGCTTATTGTGAAACAGAGAGTAGGTAGTGGACCACTCTATGCTTATTGTGAAACAGAGAGTAGGTAGTGGACCACTCTATGCTTATTGTGAAACAGAGAGAAGGTAGTGGACCACTCTATGCTTATTGTGAAACAGAGAGAAGGTAGTGGACCACTCTACGCTTATTGTGAAAAAGAGACTAGGTAGTGGACCACTCTATGCTTACTGTGTAACAGAGAGAAGGTAGTGGACCACTGTGAGCTTTTTGTGAAACAGAGAGAAGGAAGTGGCCCACTCTATGCTTATTGTGAAACAGAGAGAAGGTAGTGGACCACTCTATGCTTATTGTGAAACAGAGAGTAGTTTGTGGACCACTCTATGCTTATTGTGAAACAGAGAGAAGGTAGTGGACCACTGTGAGATTATTGTGAAACAGAGAGAAAGTAGTGGACCACTCTATCCCTATTGTGAAACAGAGAGTAGGTAGTGGACCACTCTATGCTTATTGTGAAACAGAGAGAAGGTAGTGGACCACTCTATGCTTATTGTGAAACAGAGAGAAGGTAGTGGACCACTCTACGCTTATTGTGAAAAAGAGACTAGGTAGTGGACCACTCTATGCTTACTGTGTAACAGAGAGAAGGTAGTGGACCACTGTGAGCTTTTTGTGAAACAGAGAGAAGGAAGTGGCCCACTCTATGCTTATTGTGAAACAGAGAGAAGGTAGTGGACCACTCTATGCTTATTGTGAAACAGAGAGAAGGTAGTGGACCACTCTATGCTTATTGTGAAACAGAGAGTAGGTAGTGGACCACACTATGCTTATTGTGAAACAGAGAGAAGGTAGTGGACCACTCTATGCTTATTGTGAAACAGAGAGAAGGTAGTGGACCACTCTACGCTTATTGTGAAAAAGAGACTAGGTAGTGGACCACTCTATGCTTACTGTGTAACAGAGAGAAGGTAGTGGACCACTGTGAGCTTTTTGTGAAACAGAGAGAAGGAAGTGGCCCACTCTATGCTTATTGTGAAACAGAGAGAAGGTAGTGGACCACTCTATGCTTATTGTGAAACAGAGAGTAGTTTGTGGACCACTCTATGCTTATTGTGAAACAGAGAGAAGGTAGTGGACCACTGTGAGATTATTGTGAAACAGAGAGAAAGTAGTGGACCACTCTATCCCTATTGTGAAACAGAGAGT